>NW_006408618.1:8582995-8608492 GCF_000296735.1 Chrysochloris asiatica
TAAAGTGGATAAAGAGAAATACTTTTAACTGATGGTATATGGAGGGGATTATAATCAATGTAATGAAACAAGTTAGTTATATGAATTGTTGAATGTGAAACTGATGATGTGCCCTGTAAACTTTCACTCAATCCACAATAAAAAAAATTAAAAAAAAAGAGAGACAGTGGGAGAAGAAAATGATAGGATGATATGATTCAGCTGTAAATGATTGTTAGCAGAGTTACTTATGATTGTAAAAACTTGGAACTCTGACATGGGTAAAAACTGAGTCATCTCAGAAGCAGTTAGGAAGATCTCACTACCATCAAAGAATAGCCATGAGTGGAGCATGTCCTTTGGACTCAGAGACCTCTGTGAACTGAACCTCCTTGACTCAGGGACACAAAGCTGCGACATTAGAGGACTGTCAGAGGAGCAGGAGCAGAACCTAGAGCCAGAGCACAAGACAGAGCTCTCCAGCCCACAGAGCAAGTAAAGTTAAGTGGCTGTGGGCGGAAGTCTTGCTTGCGGAGTGAGGTGTCTCCAGACATTTAATTGGGAGAGCATTTATCAGTCGCCCTAAATGAGTTTTATGACATTGCCAGAGAAGAGCAAAGGTCAGGCCAAGTGGCTGGGGGCCAGATAAAGGCCCACCTGTGGGCATGGCAGAGGAGAGGTTGTCTTGACTGGAAGAACTGTGCCCCGAGTACTTCCTGATCCTATATTGTAGCATGTTAACTTCCCTAATAATCCCCATAATTATGAGTATGGTTTCTGAGATCTGTGTGGCCACTACAATGAATTATCAAATGTAGCTTTGTAGACTGCTGTGGGAGGATGGTTTGGTGCCATCATTTTAGCACTAAATCAAATCTTAAGAAAATATATTCCCTTTCTCTCTCTGTTATAGGATTGCTCATTGCATTTTCATTGGTTCTCTCATGTGGTCACATTGTAGACAATTTGAAATGCTGCTGATGGATACCAGGATTGGTACTAAAGGCATAAGAAAAGGAGCTAGCCTTGGTTAGCAGGAATGATATTTTTTCTTCAACGAGAAGACACAGGAAGACCTCCAGGCTTAGACCTCTAGGACCTACTAGCTTTTAAAGGGATTGAAATGCAAAAAAATTAAATATCTCCCAAATTGGAAACAGAAACTAAAGAGCTAAATAATAAATGTTTAAATATCTAGAAAATGCATTATACCGAATTAAAAAGCAAAACAAACTAGTTGAGCTGAGTCAAAGTCAATTTTGACTCATGGTGACCTCATGTGTGTTAGAGTCAAATTGTGCTTCAAGCAATTTTCAGTGGCTGATTTTTTCAAAAGTAGAGGACCAGGTCTTTCTTTCAAGGCTACTTTGAGGGGAGCCCTAGTGGAACAACAGGTTAAACATTGAACTGGTAACTAAAAGGTCAGTGGTTTAAAACCACCAGTCAATCTGTGGGAAAAAGATGAGGCAGTCTGCTTCCACAAAGATTCACAGCCTCAGAAATCCTAGGGAGTGTCTCTGCTCTATCCCATAGGGTTACTGTGAATTGAAATAGACTTGACAGCAGTTGGTTGGGTTTGGTTTTCTGTATGGACTCAAATCTCCAACCTTTCAATTAGCAACCTAGAGGGTTGATGGTTTGCACTACTCAGATATCAAATCATTGACTGCAAACTGGAATATGTTGCTGTTGTTAAGTGCTGTTGAGTCGATTCCGACCTATAGCAACCTGTATAGGGTTTCCAAGGAGTCGCTGGTGAGCTTGAACCACCAACCTTGAAGTTCAAATGACTTTTCAGTCTGATGCATTAGCCCACAGTGCCACATATGGGTACAGTAAATCCATAGACAATATATAAACATAGTTGATATAACCTTTGACTTAAAAAAAAAAAAAAATCCTGAGAGAAGACCAATTGAGAATTGTGGGAAAGAGAGGCGTAACAATGTATACTTATAGGTTCTCTATGCTGACCACTTTGTGTTCCATACATTGCTGAAATAAAGGCTTGAGGTTATGGTAAAAAGTGAGAAACTAATCCAATAAAAGTGTTCTTTTTCAGGAGACTGGTTATTACCTCCAATTCATCCCTGTGTCACATGCAGCAATGACTGACACACAGATCTACCAATCGTAACCTTGACCTTGAGGAACAGAAAACAGTCATCTATGGTCCTAACAGCCTAGTAATCTCTGTTCAAGTCCCACAAATACTTTATTCTTATTTTATAAATAAATTATTAATAAGCAAATGCAGCCAAAATAAGCTCTCAATATCCCACAAAGAATAATCATGATGTTTTCAGAAACAAGTTATGACTTGCCATACCATTAGATGTTCCTGGATGGCAACTTTCAGCCTATAGCAAATCTGTATACTCATTTCTGTTGTTTTTATAAACTACATGAAGAAAGGAATAGCGAGCGGTATGGCTGCTGAAAAGATGCGCTGTCTAGATGAAGCCCTAGGGGATTTAGGGAGTGAAGCAATCAGATGAAGATGAACAGTACCTTTTCCCTAAAAAAAAAAAAGTCACTGGAATTTTTAAATTAATTTCAGATTTTAAGAAATATTAAAAATGGGACTATATGCACAAAATATAATCTCATTTATAAAAATGACAGCCCCAAATCCTATTTCAGACCCAATTTTCAATACATGGAAGTTGTTCGTGAGCATCTGAGTAATATTAGGGTGTTCTTATTAAAATTATCACAGTCTGTGGAGAAAATTAACTTTCAGAAGTATTCCATAGGTACAGAAATTGTAGTTTATGTTAACACTCAATTTTCTAAGATACATGGCTGGGTTTTCCTAATATTATACATTTAAATAAAAACTATATATCTGTTAAATAGATATAAATTTGAACTGTATACATTTTGTAATATAATTATGGTATGATAATTTCACATTACATTGCTGTTGCTGTTATTAAGTGATGTCGAGTTGGTTCTGATCCATAGTTACCCTGTATAGGGTCTCCAAGGAGCTGGTGAGCTTGAACCACCTACCTTGCAGTTCAAACTGACTTTATTCTGACATATCACTTTTTTTTACATATGTATCTTTTTCTCTCATATTTGAAATGAAATAGCTCACTGGTGTTTTATTGATGTGTCTCTAAGAAGAAAAAGGTAGAGGCAACTACATTACCTGGCAATCAACTGCTCTCACATTATTTTCAAATTTTCATTATAAAACTGCATTTATGTAAAGAAGAAGTCAGGGTGAGTGGAAAGACTTTTTGGAGGGAGGCGTGGACGGTGAGCATTACAAGAAACCAAAATGAAGAGGAAAAGATAAAGTCAGAATACACTGATCATTTTGAAGGACAAATATGAGGCCAGATTTAATGTTTTGAATAACCAAGCATTATCTCAACCCCTCATGTGTTGTTTTGGATATAAAAGATGTGGCTTGGAATATCTTCCTTCCCTGAAACCACACCAAAGAATCAAGAATTGATGTCAGCCTCCTCAGACTGGCAAAGGGGTGGCAATCATGCAGAAAGATGGGTGGGGATGGGGGGGGGCAAGTCAGGCTGCAGGTCCATAATTGCCCCATTTGCACTTTAATGGTTCTCTTTGCTGACTTCCATTTTGTAGAGCTTCTATTAATGATCAACAGGGTATGTACAATGTACTTACTGTGCTTTTAAAAACTTTGGAAACTACTTAGAGGCACTTACACATTTGGAAAGAATTCCATTTGCAGAAACCAAGCTATTACACAATTTGGGTGAATATACATTTTAAGGATTGCATATTAATGAGACCAGGTAAAATTTGGTCATTTGAACTGACCAGGCATTCAAAGGCTGGGGCTGTATGTACAAAAGAAAATTCTTAATTGGGTCACTGATTTGCATAATTAAAGTGATTCCCTCAGCACTTTGCTTCACCGTGACTATAAAACTCACCAGACCATGGCAGAGTGTCCACATGCCAGTCAAAATGATGACATGCCTTAACCCTTTCTTTGCTGTAGTTGCATTAAGTTCTGTCTTAGGTATATTGTGACTGTTATGCTAGATCATTAGCAACTTCTTTGTATGTTCTGTTGGGGAAAAGACAGAGTCAGGATTTTTCTAAAGTTTATTTATTGAAGATGCTCATTTCTCTTGGAGAAAGAGTTCACCAATATCAGTCTCCATGACCCAGAAGAACTAGATGGCATCCAACTACCATTTAGTTCTGAAAGAGAGCTCAGTTAAAGATCCTAGATAAAGTGGGAAAAGAATGTGGAACACAACTCAAAATCACAGAAAATACTAAGGTTGTTGGTCAGATAGAGACTGGTAAAGCCCCTACTATTGCCCTTAGTGACCCTTCAGGTCTAGAAATGAACTCACCCCTGTCGCTTAATTTTCAGCCAAGAAATAGGCAGGTCTATAAAGGGAATAATGATATTAGAGTGGTACATACACCTTAGAAAAAGCATCCATTTGAAACCAAAAGGAAGAGGTTACCCAAGGCTAAACCTTCATCCAGTTCACAATAAAAAGTTAAAAATAAGAAAAAAAAAAAAAAAAGAGTATGGTGGGGAAGCCAAAAGAGAAACTAGGAGTTAGAACAGGTTTCTAACATAAGCCTTGAGACTAACTGGTCTCCACTCCAGCCCTCAAGAATCCCAATTGGAATGGCCCAAGAAGCAATGGCAAGGACCAAGGGAAAGATGAGTGGCCATAAATTCAGCAAAACCGATCCCTAAGACTGAAAGTTGGCCTAGGTCACCTTAGAGGATTTAAGAACAACGTTCAAGTTATTAAGATGAGCCATATGAAATGGCCACTTTTGTATGACATGAAAAAAAGGTCATTTCATATGGTTCAACATAGTAGTAAAATTGGTGTTTTGCTGCAGTGATCTAACTGGACATTTTCCTCAGTAACATGGTCCAGTCATAGTGGTGGTTAGTCAGGTTTTAGTAGTTCTGACACTGATTCCTTTTAATACATTCTATTTCCTCGAGAAATATTAGTTTTAAAAAAACAACTTTAGGAGTAAAGATTGGTATAGTATGCCATAGTTTAGGAAATGCTTCAACACATTTAATCTGATTGAGTTCTCACAGTCCTCTCAGAAAAAGAACCCATTAGCATTTCTGGGATTCCAAGATGTACCATTATCCTATTTATTCTCCCCTATGTAGCTCATTCTTTTTCTAAGTTCTCAACTTGTGGTTCTGTGCTGACTGCTGTCTCAAGGGCAACCAATTCTCAAGGTTCAAGCATCATTTCTCTTCTCTACCCCAGATACATCATCTCTTTTTATGCACACGATCTTCACATTTTTATCCTACCTGGACCTTGTTTCTAAACTCCAGTTCTACCATTCAAACTGCCTGCTGAACACTCGGTAATTTTCCAGCATCACTTCAACTCAACAACTTTATAGCTAAAGCCGTCATTTATTTTCCTTCCTCCCCTCACACTTTGTGGCTCTCCCTTTTGACCTCTCTACCTCTGTTAATAGCATCATTATTCTCCCAGTAATCCAAGTTCAATATGTTTCTATCATCTTGGACTCCTCTTTTTCCATTGTCTTCCACCTTCCATCAGTCAGTATGGCCTCCCAATTATCCCTTCACAAACTGCCCCCACCAATGGTGTCAAACAGAGAATGGAGGTAGTAATTGGCTAACTTGCTTACTATTACTTCAATACACAATTATCTCACTTGCCCAAAAAACACTTACATAATGTCCTCCTTGATGTTCTACATTATTTATGCTTTAGAACTTCCCCTTTGAATAATAAAAAAATAATTAATTCAAGTGTGTTTCATAACAAATAAATAAACTTCCCTAAGGCTATTTGGCCTGGGGCTTCCAGCCTGAAGAGCTGAGGAAGAGGAGGATTTAAGAGTTTATTTAGAGGAACCCAGATTTTAAATTCACAATGGTAAACATTCGGCAAGACCCAAAGAATTCCAAGGAGCAGAAAACTCTTAAAGGGAAGAAGGATTTGGCCCTGAGATACCAATATGTTGCAATTTTCAACCATTTCTTTTCCCTTTCCCTTTTAGCCCTCAGGACAAAGAAAGTGATACATTATAATTGTCAAGAAAAAAAAAACTCAACAGCAAAAAACTCAAAAAACAAAAATATCCTTCCATTTTTTTCTCTTCTCCTTTCTCTATTAGAGGCGATGGTGCAAACTACTAATTTCAGACTAGGCTGATAGGGAAAATAATGCAAACTTTAAAATAAACAAGTACAATTAATGAGATGATTAGTAACCCAGTACAAGTGTGACCATGGGCACAGGGTGAAGACTGGTCGTCATGGAGATGCTGAACACAATTAGATGTCAGTAATTTATCATAAAATTGTTATACTAGTCAAGCATTCATGCGATGTATGGAAAGATTCGGAGGCAACACAAGGTCCAGGTCTATCTATGTGGGTGTGCAAATTAGAGAAAGCAATTCTGTTGAACCTGAGCATGACTAAGCAGTGACTGCAGCTTTTATCCTCTGGGAGGTGGGAAAGCACACAGGTTGACAGAAGCAAAGTTCAGAGCAGGTTCACTTAGGTTTGAGCTTTATCCTCTGCCAATTACTATGCCACATAATTTTTAAGCTCCAACTGGTTTGTCTATAGAAAATGTTGTTGTTGTTATGTGCCGTGGAGTTGGTTCCGACTCATAGCGACCCTGTACAGGGTTTCTGAGGCTATGAATCTTTATGGGAGCAGAAAGCCTCATCTTTCTCCCTTGGAACAGCTGGTAGTTTCAAACTGCTGACCTTGCGACTCGCAGCCTGATTCGTAACCACTATGCTACCAGAGCATGTCTATCTCACAGGTTGTGAGGATTTACTGTAATAATGCATGGAAATCACTTAGTTTTAGTAAACTATAGCAAGAGCTCAATAACTCACAGATATTGATGTTGTCATTAACTGTGTATGAAGAAATCAAGGTTAGCTGTGGTCAGTGCTCTATGTTATGTGAATATAAAATCATGGGCGCAGGTGGAGCATAGATGGATGTGTTGTTTTGTGAATTGGTAGTAGGTTTAGTAAGGGGCAGTGATAGCTTAATAGTAGATTCTTGCCTGCCATGTGAGAGACCATGGTTCTAATCCTGGCCAAAGCACCTCAAATGTTTATCAATGGAAGGCTTAGGGTTCCACTGAAGTCACCATGAGCCAGGGTCTGACTTGACAGCAATGAATAACAAATAACAACAACAATTTTAGTAAAACTTAGGATGACTTCTAAGATACTTGAGACAAAGAGCCAGCCAGAAGCAGTACTCCTGACATCCTGTTGATAAGAACCAATGGTTCCCAAGGACAAGAGTAACAGAAGACAGTGAATGCCTCGAGAGTATCCATTCAAACTGCTGGAAAAGCAATTGTAGGGATATCCCAAGAGTGACACATAATGCAGAAGAGAGAGAGGATGGTCCCATTCCTGAGGTGCCCTCTAGCAAGATGCAAGGAATGTTAGACATCACAAAACGTAAGTGCTTCACAAAGAGAAAAAGCTTACAAGAGATTAAAGAACTTTTCTGAAAATTATAAAAGCATTTAGATTATTATTATTTATTTTGGAAATGAGAATATGTTAAAGATGAATGAGCAGTTAATGGGCTACTTTGTGGTTTCTGCTTGCATCTTTGTTAAATTTGAGAGTAGATATATACACTCCCTTAAATATGCTGCAAGGCAAAAGGGTTTCAGTTATTTTTGTATTGTAGTTATTGTTGCTGTTTCATTAGTAGTCAATGAATTATTCTGAATGAATTATCAAAAGCACTAGCAACATTGGAGTTTCTCTCTTTCACTAAGTAGGCCAAGTATAGAAACCTTCACATTTTCTAGAAAACTTTTTTATTTTAGCCAATTTCTTCTGTCCTTGATTCCTGTCATTTGGTACCTCCATCTTCCAGTCATGATTCTAAAAAGGATGAAGTCAGTCAAGGAGTTGAGGAAAATGTTGGAAGATTGTAGTAGTAGTGGTAAGAGCCATGCCCTGCCCTTTTGCCAACCCTAGGGCAAAGTGCTCCATTAAGTAAATAAATTCAATAGCATACCTTCTGTTCCTTTGTCCTTCTATATGTAACTGCTTAAATTAGCTATACGTTCCCTGAGGGTAAGAATAAGGTCTATTTTCTAACTGTGTTCAGGATCTAGCACCTTGCTTAATCAATGTTAAATAGTAGCACTGCATTTTAATTGGCCTACTTTCAGAGCATCAGATTAAATTATTCTGCTAATTAATTGGTTGATCTCATATTTCACTTATATTGTCAGGTTATTATTTTTCCCTTTAGGGCTCAAGACACCACTGACAGTTCAAATACTTCTTCATTAATTACCCAGTCTTGGATTTAGCATAATCTTATTATAATTATTTTGATATCATATTTATTGAGCACTAGCATATATTAGGAGTGCTGAAGAACAGAGAATTCATTGCAACTGCTTCCACTAATATGCGCATCAATTCGTTGCTCACAATCCAAGGGAAAGTGCATTTGGGCTGGCAGAGGAGCCTTCAATTAGGTTTAATTGGTTTGACATTAAACTAGTTTCATGTAAGTGATCAATAAACATTTTATAACATTGGATCAAGTTTCTTTTTCACCCGCCAAACGTTTTCTCTTAATTGACTTATCCCATCTTTTTTTAGGAAGCTGTGATATATAACTAAACCAATCGCTGCATTTTAAGGGGAACTAGGCAAACTGGTAGCTTTCAAAAGAAGTAAGAAGCAAGATAGAGAAGGGTCTGACAGTCAGCATCGGCCAAATATTTAAAGGAACTGTGAGTGTTTAACCTGGAAAACAGAAGATGGAGTGAGACATTAAAGATATATATCACATATAAAGAGTTTACATGGAGAGGAATTGGGTAAACTTTACATGACAGAGAACCAATTTCACTGGGTGGATGTTAAAGGGAAAGAAATTTTTGCAAAGCCTAAGAAGAGAAAAAAAAAAGCTAAACAAACTGTTAGAATAATAGATGCATTGGGGATGCTTAGAATACAGATAGTCTCTTGTTATTAGAAGAGGTCTTAAAAGAGGTATTATGTATTTTTTTTTGTAACTCCACTAATAATTATGAATGTCTCCCATGTAAGAGACAATTTTAGATGTAGAAGTGGACACCATCAGAGAAGGTTCTGGTTCCCAATGAACTGAGTTTTTAAGGTGTGTTTGGAAGTGATTGGGGAAGGCATGAGCAGAAACTAAGCAATCAAACAAATGTGTTTCAGGTTGTGATAAATGATATGCTGGGATGTCAGAGAAGTAGGTCCGAGAGATGGTTGGGTCTTAGCATATTAGGGACTTATGGAGCAGGGCAGTGTTAAGAGTTAAATCTAAATGTAGAGAGTCTTCA
Source organism: Chrysochloris asiatica (assembly GCF_000296735.1). NCBI lineage: Eukaryota > Metazoa > Chordata > Mammalia > Afrosoricida > Chrysochloridae > Chrysochloris > Chrysochloris asiatica. The sequence continues at coordinate 8,592,331 of NW_006408618.1, forward strand.
GAGCATTTTAAGCAGAAAAAAAAAAAAAAGATCTGATCTGATTTGCATTTTTGAAAGAACATTGTCTTCTGTGAGGAGAATGGATGATTGCAGGGAAAGAATAAAAGTGTGAAGACGACAACTAGGAGACCACTGAAGTAAGCTAGGTGGTGGGGTGGGGGCGGGGATGTACAGATTTGGAGAATGTGCTAGAGATGGGAACTGCTGAGAGATAAGAAGAAGTAAGGGATGGATGTACAGGTGGAAGGTGACCTTCTCCATTGAATGCTGAAATGGGAATTGCTGCTTTGAATAGGTGGTTGGAGATAATGATATTTGAAGAGCCTTTCAAAGCTGTAAATGTATGGAAAATTTTCAGTGTAGCAACTAGAAATGGAATATCTATGAAGGCAGAGATAGTCCATCATATTCTCTATAACTATATATCTAGTGTCTAGCATGTTGTTAAGTGCTATTGAGTTGATTCTAAAGCATAGTGACCCTGTATAGGGCTTCCAATGAATGGCTGTGGGTTGCAAACCTTGCAGTTAGTAGTCTAAGTACTTATCCTACAGCACCACGCCAGGACTTCAGTGCCTGACAAATAATCAGAATCAGATATATATGCATTTTTGAATGGATGAATTAGAAATGAATAAGCTATAAACATACATTTTTTAAACCTGGAGTTCACAGTCAAACAAATTCATCTTGTTCTTGTTGTGACATAGGAATTATACTTGGTGACAACACAAAGAATAAGCAGTCATTTATATGGGTAGGTGATGAAGTTTAGCAGTTGAATTGGTCAGAATGCTCCTGTCCTCCAAACTTTTAAATTATAAATTTGTCTTTTCTTGTCCAGCAATGCTCAGTTTTCCAAATGAAGACAAACTAAACAAAAACTGGAATAAATGTCTATCTAAGGTTAAGTAAATGACTTGAATTGGATGCTTGTGCTTTAAGGATACATGTGATATATGGACACTAGGAAGATTCTTGCCAACTTGCATAACAACTACAAGACCTTGCTCTGAGTAGACCCTCAATAAATGTTAATGGATCACATCTATGTTTGCTGAGAATGAGGAAAATGAGGGTTTTTTGTTTTTGTTTTTAAATTTAATTGTGAATTGAGTGATAGTTTGCATGGAAAAACATCAGTTTTGCACACATCCTATCATATTTTGTTTCATTGCAATGATTATAATCCCCTCCATGCATCATATTGTTAACAGCATTCACTTCTATTACCTCTGTTTGTTTGTTTTTTATGTACACAAAACCACGCAGGAATGTATATAAGTGTTTAAACAAAACAAAAGGCACATTCTGCAAGCCAACCTCCTGCTGGCCAGCACACAGTCTTTCTCTTTCCATGAGTCCAGAGTCCTCAGCTGCTCTATCTCTCCATGCCATCACCTCTGCCTCCATCTCTGGCATCGATGTTCCACTGGAGAGCTCTTCTCTCTTGATGGTCCTAGGGTCCTCTAGGAAGACTTAGGCTGGAGATGGCTGGAGATGGGATTATAAGCTTTCTGTTACCATGTTTCCCAATGTTCATTTCTATCCCACTCAATTGTCTATTTTCCTGTAGTAGGTAAGGGAGACCAATATCCATAAGACAGTTAAGCATCTTAACATTATTTCCTCTCTTTTATGCATTCAGCCTTGATCCCGGTATCCCAACATCCTATTGTTGCAAGTCTGAGCATACATCACTATTTACCTCTGTCCTGTTGAGCCTATGCAAACCTACCCAAGTGTTCCCCTATCTATCTTGTTCTTTCCAGTGAGTTTTTGCAGTCTAAACTGAAAAGAGATTCAGCTGGGAAGTCCACCATTCTCATAAATCTCTCAGGAATCAGTTCATCATGTCAAAATTTCTAAGTGTCTGCCTTCCCATAATTCTAGACAAATTGGTTACCAGTGCTTTTGTCAAATGCATCACTATTCTGAAGGCTCTAAAGACTCAACAACAACCTTTCTAGAGGTTTGCTGTGCTTACTCTTTCATTCCTTCTCTTGTCACTCACTGGACTGTCTTCTTGGTTCACCTACTCCAAAGAAAGAGTCTATCTGTTCCTCTTGTCCTGTGAGACATCAGAGACAACAATAGCCAAACACTAGCATGCACTCACAACACATAGAAGTTGTTGCCAAGGTAACCAAGCAAGAGAGTCCCTGAGTCCAACCATCACAGTATGAAGTAAGTTTTAGATGAAGAGATGGCTTGAAGGGCAAGAAGACCCTTCAGGATAAAGCTGACCTAATAAAGGAACCGATGAGTTGCTATTTTGAGCTATGTCTTTTTCCCTTTCTTCATAAGAGACCAGCTTTAGAAAGCCCTGAAAGGCAGGCTGGGTAAACTAGATGGGATTTCAAAGGGTCCTGTTCAATTAATCCTACTGCAGCTAGATCAGGATAGCTGAGTGTCTGGGTACAGGTAGAAGGATACTTCTGGGTGAGGAGACATGAGGGCATTGATCACACTTGTGATTCACTCTGTCCTCTATAAATAGGATTGGTGGTGATGGTGGTTATGTGCCATGAATAGGATTAAGTGCCTTTGTTTACACAACGCCTTTTGTCCCAAACCTGAGTGCACAGCACAGACATCACCTCTCTAGGCTTCCAAACACCCATGTGAACCAAAGATCAAGGACAAGGATTATTTTACAGATGGGAAAACTGGCACTTAGATGCAGCAAATATGCCAGACCTCCCTCACAAGACAGTGGCAACAGTCAGAAACAGAATGCAGGTAAAAATAACTTTTTTTTTTTTCTTAACATCTTCTCTACTGAATTGAGATATTTCACAAAATGACCTTAAAGGGCACAACTCTTCCTATCTTCTCATAACAGTAAGCTTGCATACTCTGAAAGCAGTTGTTGCATCCCCTGATACTATGTGCTGAGGGGGTCAAGGGTGAGTTTGTGGACTGCATTTATCAAGTTGAAACACTCCCAGGCAGTGTTGCAGTTGTACTTGAATTCAGTTTACTGATTTAAAAGAAGCACTTTTTGGAGATTCATTTTGGCACCTCCCAGCCATGCAGATTTCTCAATCTGAGAATCATAAATGTTTATTGATTGCCTACCATGTTCAGATCCAGTGCTATGAACGAATAACAAATGTAACCCATGTTTCTCACCTGCAAACACTACTGCATATCTACCATAGTGCCTTGCATAGGAGAAGTGCTAAAAACATGTAGTCAACAGTAAGTAAATGAACATAAAATGAAAATTAAGGCACCATAGACCACATAATGGTAGCAAATCATGTGGTGAGTTCTAAGGAAAGAGGGATATGGTGACTTAAAGTCTGAGGGGTTTTGACCAAGGAGGTGGACCCTGAACTGTTTATGAGAGGTGTGGTCTGTGAATGGAGGGAAATGGTATTAGCCTGAGATAAAACAGATCTTTGTACACACTATTTTGCATAATTCCCTCATGAGTGCTTCAGAGATACGACTTAGCATGCTGTATTATAAATATTTAGTTGTTTACCTTCACAGCCTTTAGCTTCTTCATCAGATTGGATCCTTCTGGGAAGGGGCTATGCTTTATTCACTGTTCTCTCCAATGCGTAGTTCTATGCCTGGCACTAATAGGGATCCGTCAATGTACCGTGGATGCGTGGATGGATGAATCAACGAGAGTCCAAATGTCCTGAGACAAATGCTATTGCTTCTACTAATAATAAATTCTAAGGCTACCTTCATACAGCCAGCAAGAACTCACAATTGATGCTAAATAAGATCTGTAAGCCCTATGTAAGGGTCCTTGGTGGTACTGTGGGTTTAGTATTGGGCTGCTGACTGAAAGGTTGTTGGTCCAAATCTATCAGCTGCTCCATGACAGGAAGATGAAGCAGTCTGCTTCTGGAATGATTTAAAGCCTTGGAAGCCCTATCGGTCAACTGTAGTCTGTCTTATAGACAGAGCTGGAATCCACTTGACAGCAGTGGGTAAGCCCCACATAGCACAGAAGGCCAAAACTTGAGGGACTTGAGTCTTGCCTTTGTCACTTACTGTCCTTATGGCCTTAGGAAAAGACTCCAAAGCTCTTTCAGTAAAGAGCAAATGAACTAATGCACATGAATATACTTTGCAAATTGTGCAGTGGTGTGCAAATCTCTGTCACTATTGCTATCCATCATGTTATTTATTGTTAAGTGCCGATCAGTTGGTGCTGACTCATAGACACTCTGTAAAGGGTTTGAACCCTCAACCATACATTGAACAGTCCAATGCTTATCCTACAATTTGGTACATCATTAATTTATGTCACCCTACTACACACTCTTCCCACCAAAATACTATTGTAAAACATAGGCTATTAATGTTTGGGAGGAATTGCCTCATTTTATGATAAATAAGCTAGGGATGTTTTCCCTGAAGGTCTAATCCCCATGAGTGGAACCTAAGTTTCCAACTTTCCAAGGTACATTCCTTCTAACTTCCTGTAGGAATTTAGTCTTGTGAGAGGTGAAATGATGGCGTTGTTTTTCCCTACTTTTCTGTTCTCTGTTCTCATCATTCAGTGTCACCACATCAAGCCAAAATTCGAAATGTGTCTTTATCATTTCTTGTCTCTATCCTCAGCCTGAGCCAGATGCTACCCTCATTCCTGGATGATTGTGACAGCATTTGGCCAGCCTCCCGTTCACGTCTTTCTCCCTCCCTTCTAATCGGGACTCTACAGTTAATTATTCTCATCAAACATTCTTTGGGCAGGTGGTAGCCCTTCTAAAACACTTCAAGAAGTTTCTGATTGCTTCCTTTCCTAAAAACCACCTTCCTAGAGTTTAAACATCTTACTGTATTCTTCCCATTGCTGCTGAGCACCTATATTAGGTGTGGACCTCTTTCAGAACTATCACTGAATCTAACTGTTCTTTGTATAGCACCAAGCCCACACTAGAGCCTTAACCCAAACTTATTACATTAAAGGGACCATACTGAAACTTACTAAGCAATCATCCTTCTAATCTCCCCTCTGAGTTGTTAGGACACAAACCTATCCATCCCCAGCCAATATTTATATCCACAGATTTCATGGAAGGCATTGGTATATACCAGGGTCACTATGAGTTGGAACCGGCTTGACAACACTTAACAACAACAATTGTTATATAAGGTACTAATGAGACTTATATACCTGGTGTGGCACTGTGGGTTAATGTGCTAGACTGCAAAGCCATTTGAACTGCAAGGTCAGTGGTTCAAGCTCACCAGCTGCTCCTCAGAAACCCTATACAGGGTCACAATGGGTCGGAATCAACTCCATGGCACATAACAACAACAACAATGAGGCTTGATATAGATAGCACTTCTAAAATTGGGAGGCAATTCCTGACATGTATCCTTTTTCTCCTCTGTCTTGTTATTCACAGTCTCACCCAAACTCTCCTGTCTGGAGCAAGAATCTCTATACCGACCAACCCTCTGATCCTGTGTCCATACATACTACCATTTGTCATTTATATTTTTGCACAATATAGTAACACAGTGGTTAAGACTTTGGCTGCTAACAGAAAGGTAGTGGTTCAAATTCACCAAGCAGTTTTGCGGAAGAACAGACCTGTATATCTGCTCCTGTACTGTTTCCACCTAGGAAACTCAATAGGGCAATTCGACTCTGCCTTTAAGGTCACTGTGAGTCAGAATTGCTCCATGACACATAACAACACCTACACAAAAAAATCCTCCTTCATCTTTTTCAGCAAACAAATCGCATTATACATCCTTACCCCTTTCATCCTTCTTCCATGTGGTCTTTTTATACGGCTTGAGCTGGTTGCCCACTGCTTGTTTTCATATCTCTGTCACTTTTGCATTGTGTTTGTTTATAAAGGTTTCTCCAAGTGGGTCACTTACACTCAGAGGTATTTCTGAACATAGTTCTTTATGTATGCCCATGCGCCCCACCAGAACAGAAGCTTGAGAGTGGTGATAATTAGGTCCTTTCTGTCAGCCCAGAGACTCCTTCATGTAATGGCTTTCAGGAAGTGCTAGTGATGGAGACTGTGCTGAAAATGATCATCAGGCTCAACTGACACACACATACACACACACACACACACACATATCTGGAAATGTTGAGCTCAGTTAGCACTACAATGCTATCTCTGCCAGAGGAATGCTCACCAACCAGCATCAACTTCCTTGTGATACAGAGACTTCCACCCAAAATGCAACACCAGAGAGAAGTGACTGCCTAAAACCAGGAGCCTAGATTCACAGAAATTGCCAGATTGCTCAGACTTCATTATCTCCACAATTCTACCATAGCAGCTTAATGAATCACTTGCTCTATTCTGTGTGAAATTCCCTCAGGAGTTGCTGTCTCTTCTATTCTTTTAGCATATCTGCTGCCTTTTATTGTCCTGGTGTGCTGCTCTAGGAGAAGAACCGGACTGCTAACTGCAAAGGCAGCAGTTCATATCCACCAGCTGCTCCTTGGAAACCCTGTATAGCTGCTGAGTCAGAACCTACTCAACAATCTTAACAACAACATTGTTAAGTAACTGATCCATTCATTAAACAATTGTTGAGCATTTATCTGTGCTGTGTTCTGGTAATAAAGCAATGAACTAGTAGTCACAGTTCCTACTCTTAAGAAGGTCACTATTTAAGGGGTGAAAGACAGAAAAATAGGAAATTGCAATTTGCAAAGAGGAAGATCAGAATCAGGGTTCATTGAAAGTCCATAAGAAGGTTATCGAACCCAGAGAGGACACAGTTCCCAGAGAAAGTAACCTAAGAATATGATCTGAGGATGAATAGGCCTTTGGTGAGACAAAGGAGGAGAAACGGAGAGAAACCTGGAGATGTAAAGCCACATTATTATTTTGTGCATATTTCTTGTGCCACCAACTAGATTGTAAAGAGTCTGAAGGCAGAGACTAAAACTCACACACTACATAGCTTCCTTGGCTCCTAAAACTAAGACTATCTACAACAGGCATGCCATAGCTATTGGCTGCTACAAAAGCACACTTCACTTTGATGTATTCCAGTTGCTAAACTCTGAGGAAAATTATTATCCCTCAGGTGGAATATATCTCTAGTCCTTTGGGCTTGGAGAAGATAGTGCTAATGTGTAGATAATGAGGAAGTCCATTATCTTGTTCTTCTTCAGACAGTCTGGGAAAGAATTAGGCCTATGTACTTTCAACTATAAGGAACTCTGGTAGCATAGTGGATGCGAGTCAGACTGCTAACTTCAAGGTCAGCAGTTTGAAACTACCACTGGTTCCATGGAGAAACATGAGGTTTTCTGCTCCCATAAAGATTTACAGCCTCAGAAACCCTATACAGGGTCACTATGGGTTGGAACCAATTGATGACACTTAACAACAACAACAACAACAACTTTCAACTATATACTCTTATACTCAACTATACTGTGGAATTTAGTGGGATTTGGAGGTGGAAGGCTGGGAAGCTTAGCCATATCCGAAAATATGGGGACCATAGATTATTCCCTACCTGTTTCATAAAGTACAAGGCTTGGTGGTTTGAAAGAGGTACCTGGCATGGGTACAGATGCCCCCTTTTACAATTCCTGTTCATACTGGACTCTGCTACAGACAACTTGTCCTTGTTCCATGATAAGGGATGGAAGAGTGAGATAGCAGTGGTCACATTCACAGAATCTTCCTATGATCTCCAGGAAGCGCAGGGAGACAGCTCAATGTGGAACACATAAGAACAAACGTGGCATCAGAACCCTGCTGCTATTCTCTCCACTCACCCTGCTTGACTCCTTAGTGGGATCAAGCCAGGGGAACTAGGCGGGAGGCACAGCTCTGTCATTCCCAACATACCCAGGGTTGACCACTTGGACGATTTTCTCCCAAGCCAATGAAATAAACACTGGAGACCATAGGTTTTAAAACATAAGACTTTTCCTAAAATATCTGGGTTGTATAAGCCATAAAGAAGTAACAGCCAGCAAGTAAAATGTGATATCTGTACAGAGGGATTTTAGCCCTTAGCCTATTCTACCCATAAGTCTCCTGAGTTTCCTAGGGCTTTTCGGTTATCTTTAGATAACCAAAATTTAAGAAATCTATGGAAAGAAATGGAAGAGACATATACAGGAGCAACTGGGAGTAAGAACATCTCCTTTTCCTTTTTGTAATATGGGTTCTTCATACTCTATATTCCCCTAGGCTGCCATTTAGTTTAGTCATTATAGAACATTGTTGTTGTTGTTAAGCGCTGAGGAGTAAATTGTTGAATCATTGCAGGAGCAGAAAGTCTCATCTTTTTTTCCACGGAGTGGTTGGTGGGCTTGAACTGCTGTTTTTGTAGTTTGCAGCCAAGTGCTTATCCTACAGCACCAAACAAGGACAATAAGAAGTAGTGTGTGTCCTAAGAGAATAGAAGAGATAGCTATTCCTGAAGGAATTTCAAAGAGAACAGGACAATTGATTATTGATGCTACTTTGGTAGAATTGTGAAGATGATGATGTATGAGTGATCTGGCACACACATTTACAACGAATCACAATGACAATTTTAAAAAAAGGGAAAAAAGAGCAAAGGGGATTAAAAAAAAAAACAGATAAATTAACTTTAATTATTTTGATGTAAAATTACATTTGAAAATAAAAGACCAGAAAGCTTTACAATGACTTACAGATGACTAAAACAATTCAAAGGAAAGAGTTAAAATTTAAGGCAAAATTTCAAGGTCCACATTACCACCAAATCCAAACCCATTGCCATTGAGTAGATTCCCATTCCTACAACCCTATAGGATGGAGTAGAACTTCTCACATAGGGTTTCCATGGCTCTAACCTTCATGGATGCAGACCATGGCATCATTCTCCACAAAAGAGCTAGTGGGTTCAAAGTGCTGACATTTCAGTTAGCAGCCAAATGCTTAACCTCTGTGCCACCAGGGCTTCTTAGTGCTGCATTCTAGCCTCTGCCATCGAGTCAATTCTGACTCCTAGTGACCCTACAGGACAGAGGGGAACTGCTTCCTAGGGTTCCTGAGACTGTAACTCTTTGGGAGCAGATAGCTTTAATCTTTCTCCCACAAAGCTGCTAGTGGGTTTGAACTGCCAACCTTGCAGTTAGCAGTCCAGTGCTTAGTGCCATCCAGGCTCCCTAATACTACATTGTTGTTGTTTGTTGCTAAGTGCTGTTGAGTTTGTTTGGGCGCATAGCAACCCTGTTTAGCGTTTCCAAGGAGTGACTGCTGGGTTTTCCTACAGTGCCACACCAGGACTCCTGTGTCATATTAAGAGTTTAAAAATAAGACAGAGTAAATAACTAGTGAGGAAACAAAAAGAATCTCACAGCTATCCAGGTAGGAGATTAAAGCATAAAAGTTAAAAGATTTAAGATTATGATAAAGCTAAAACCTGAAGATAAACTCAGAGCTTTGGGGAAATTGGATAAAAACCAGTAGAAACAGCAAGGGGGTGTCTGTGTGTGTAGGAGTGGGGAGACAGGAAAATGCTGGTGGAAAGAAGGTTAGAGGAACGTCTTTGATAGAAGGGTCTGGAACTTTCTGGTATCAGAACCAGAGAGTTGGCTGCTCAGGCAACAGACATAGTGGACATAAAGGCATAGAATCATAGGCAGTAATTTTTGTCTTGGCCTTTCATAATGCTCCAGGAGATTTCAGCTTCAATATCAGGCATCATAGTCATCCTATCTGTGAAGGAAAGAAAAGAGGCATAGATCCTTCAAGGTTGGGCAATAGATAGCTAATCGCCTCAGACCTCAAGAGCTTTGAGAATGTTACCTTTCAGGAAGAAAAGACTTTGCTCTAAGTCCACCATCAGCCCTTCTGACTATAAAAAGCAAGAATCTGACCCAACACTGTTTGCCATCAACCTTCTAACTACTCTGGCTTTTATAACACCTCTGCTATAAAAGCATTACTGGTAGCTAAATTTAACCCATCAAAAATAGTACTGGGTCAAGGAAACACCAGGGGCATTTGTAGCTCTGAGGTAGAATTATCACCTTCCATCCAGGAGACCCAAAGAGTCCTGATAGCATTGTGGATTGTGAGCTGGGCTGGTAATGCAAGAGCAGCAGTTCGAATCTACCAGTCGCTAATTGAGAGAAAGATGAGACTTTCTGCCCTCATGCAGATTTACAGCCTCAGAAACCCTATAGAGGGTCACTATGAGTCAGAATCAACTTGGTGGCATACCACCACCATCACCATGTAGGATGATACCTGGGTTTCATTTCCAGACAATGTCCATGCAACACCCTCCCACGTGTCATTAAAGGCCTGTGTGTTACTCTGATGTTGAACCGCTATCAGTGCAACTTCCAGACTAAGATTGTGGCGGTGGTGGTTGTGTGCTGTCAAGTCTATTCCAGCTCATAGTGATCCTGTACATTATTTCAGAGGCTATAAATCTTTATGGGAGCTGAAAGTTAGTTTCATCTTTCTCCTACAAGAGGCTGGTAGATTTGAACTGCTGACCTTGCTATGAAGGCTCCTTCAAGACTAAGATGTCATGTAAAAATCAGAACCATGTGAATCACAATGATCTGATCACCAGTAGATCATGGGGATGTTACAGGACCAGGTAGTGGCTCATTCTGTTATGCATGGGTGCCATGAGTTAGAGAACAACTCCAGGACAGCTAGCAACAACTGAAGAGTGGCACCATCAATGGGATTATATGACTCTATCTCCCTTGCTCCTGTTTCCCAGAGTCCTGGCTGCTTTTCTCTTTATGCTTCCGCATGTCTGCTTCTGCCGATCTCTGGCAGCTGATGTGGTTTGTCTCATCACCTCCCAGTGCTTTCCCACTATTTGACCCCATATCTTGACTGATCTCAACATTTTTCTCATTCTCTCATGCAAAACCTTGATATTTCTATAGTGCTGTACAATGCTGGGCATGGCATCTTGTTTCTTCCAATGAGAACATAATCTGATTCTATTTCCCACCAACTGTCTTAGAGTACTGGTCACAAAGGGGATCCAGAGGCATGATGGGTTTGGTTGCACATAAACCCATCTCAACTGCTAGGAAGACAAAGCAAAACACCCTGTACGGAGAATGAGTCAGTACCATCATGTTTCTATGTGAATGGCAGGCTGACTCATAATCCCTCACATTTTTTTGTTCTTCACCCTTAGCTAATTCTTTGAAATGTAAAAACAGTACTATGGGAGGAATATATCTTGGTATTAACACAAAGAAATCTGGGAAACAGGAAGGTTTTTGTCAGCATGTGGTGATGTCCATTCAGAGCTGTGGCACCTGACATTGCTTCCTGTCTCTTCACCATAATAATGAGTTTCCAGATATCAAATGAAGGCTCCCCGAGTAAAGCATCGGGAGAGGCAGCACTTCTGAGATGCTGCAAGTGACAACACCAGCTGATTTTCATGTAACAGAAAGGAGTGATCAGCCGCTCAGGTGGCTCACAAACCTGCACATGGAAATGATGCCAGAGCAGAATGTCAACTACAAAGTATAAAATCCTCCTCTTGATAAACTCAACTTGCACATAGAACAACTAATTAGGTCCCGCATGCAACAGCCAGGGTGACTTAATCTTTTCTTTCTTTTTTTTTCTGTGTGACCTGAAGCTGAAGCAAGAAAATGCAATTTAATAGAGGAATGTGAAGTTTTGTTTTAGAGGAATCCTGGGGTGGCCCTGTTGATTAAGCAATGGACCACAAGGTCACTTGAACTGCAAGGACAGTGGTTCAAACTCACCAGCTTCTCCTCAGAAACCCTGTGCAGGGTCACTTTGAGTCAGAACTGACTGATGGCAATCACAACAACATCAACAACAAGGCCCCATAAGGGAGCACATTGGCTCCATCCAATAAGCACTGGACTGCGAGCCACAAGGTCCATGGTTGAGACCACCAACCGCTCTATGAAAGAAATATAAGACTTTTGTTCCCATAAAGATTTAAAGCCTTGGAAACCCTATATAGGGTTGCTATGAGTTGGAACCAACTCAAGGGAACTTAACAATAACAAGGACCTCTGGCATTAATTCAGTGCATGAATGGTAAATGGGAGAGGTAGCAGCTCCGTGGAGTGGGCTTGGCAGATCATGCCTTTATTGCAGCCTCTGTGGTCCCATCCTCAATCCCCTTGAATGCTGTGCTTTGCTAGGTAGGTCACCATAGCATCCTCTCAATAAATGCTAACCTCCTGGGAGAGCTAGGTTGAAGTGGTAGGTGGATATCATTTGTTTTTTAATCCCAGTGCTGTTTATTTCCCCTGGGGATAGATACGTGCCTTTTCAAATAAAGAGCCAGAAAAAGAGTAGTCAGTGTTTCAGGTTATCAAATGAGGTCTCACAGCTTTACAATTCACCAAAAAAGAGTCACCGAAGACAGGAGTTAGATGCAGTCTCCTCTTAAATCAGCAGGTTTTTCTCTTACCCAGTGACTTTCCTTTGACTCCTTGTCTTGTTTTTAGGACAACATACACACACAGAGAAGGGCACTGAGAGTATATCTACTATAGGCCCATGTGGAGCCTATTTGGGGCACACTACATCTGACTCTGCAATTTGCACACAAGAGGTTAACCCATAATAACATTTCCATTTATCCTTGCAGGGTTTTCTCTAGTAATAGGATAGAGCTATGTCTCTCAGCCTTCCAGGTTACTGAGGAAACCAACTCTTTTCTGTCTTAGTTTTATGGAGCCATTCCTTAGTAGATATCAAAAGGATATCTACTTTTTAACCACTTCATATGCATGCAAAAACTGGACAATAAAAAAGGAAGACAGAAGAATAACAGATGCATTAGAATTATCACGTTGGTGAAGAATACGAACAAATCAATCTCAGAGGAAATACAACTAGAATACTCCTTGAAGCAAGGATGATGAGACTTTGGTGAGGGAGAGGTCAATCGGTAGAGAAGGGCAGCATGTTTGGGAAAGTCGAGAGTCAGCAACAATGAGGGGATGTGTCCATGAGATGGACTGACATCATAACCACAACAAGGGACTCGGATATGCTAAAGACCATGAAGATGGCACAGGACTAGGCAACATGTAGTTCTGGCGTACATAAAGTTACCATGTGTGGGAACCAACTTGAAGCAACTAAAAACCATAAAATTTTTTGATAATTGAACTTGGACACATCCCTGAATTCAGACACATCCCTGAATTCTGTCCACAGAATTTCTTTGAACTTCCTCTTTTCTGGGTTCGATAAAGATACTTCTGTGTCCATGCTTTCAGGCTCTTGTGACCAGACTCAATCTGCTGCATTTTCTCTGGCATAGACTTATGGTGTGGCATTGTAGGATAAGCAGTGAACTGCAAACCACAAGGTTGGTGGGTTAAACCCACCAGTTGCTCCTTGGAAACCCTGCACAGGGTCACTATGAGCCAGATTTGACTCAACAGCTCTAAACAACAAACATAACATCAATTATTTCAGGTATTTTACTCAGGTTTTCTGGAGCAGGTACTGGATTATTATTATATTTTATTATATTTCCCTGTTGGAAACACTAAACTTTTACACTTCTCCTCAGAGCTCCAAGATCATGCCTCTTCCACCAGCAAAAATTTTCCACACAAGTATTTTAATAATAGACTTTAAGAATAATAGAATTAAGAATAGACTACCTTCTTAATCCACAAAGCAAACAGGAAGAATAAAAGGCAAATAGATTTTAAAAAGCTGAAAATATGGAGTAAAATGCTTAGATTGGGTGAATATTAATTGAATTTCTCCTTTTTAACTCCTAGTGTGCTTAGTACGTCGTGTTGTCATGGAGAAGAGATAGGCCTAATTAAGTACATAGTAAAAAATTCAGCTTCCCACAGTGAGTGGCCAGCCACACTAGAGATGATCATTTAGGAAGCCACTCATTATAATACATCAACTAGAGAATATTTTCCAGAAGAAAGACTTGGGGTGTGTGGGCAGAAATGGAAAGAGAAAAAGAGAAATCTGGGGAAAAAACAACAAGAAAAGAAAAAGTCAAGCAGTTCTATTTTAATAAGTAGGAAAAAAGCTAGGGTAGCTATGTAGGACCTGGGGCATTTATTTTAATTTCAGATGCACTTATTTTGGAAAGAGTCCACATGAGTGCCATGAATATTACCCTGAAAGCAGAATTGTAAAAAAAAAAAAAAAAAATCAAAAGAGAGAATGGGTCATGGAGCTGGATAATAAAATGTATGTGTTCTCAAAACAACACTACTTGAGTCCTGGTGTGGCGCTGCAGGTAATGCATTGGAAGGCAGAGTCAGTTTGAACCGCAAGGTCAGTGGTTCAAATCCATCAGCCACTCCTCAGAAACCCTACACAGGGTTGTTATAAGTCGGAGTCAACTCGACAGCACTTAACAACAACAATCGGGCTGCGAACCTTAAGGCCAGCAGTTCGAAACTACCAGCCGCTCCGCGGGAGAAAGATGAGGCGTTCTATTCCCGTAAAGATTTACAGCCTCAGAAACCCTGTACAGGGTCGCTATGGGTCGGAAACGACTCGACGGCACTTAAACAACAACAATGACACTACTATGGACAAAGTGATGAGGACTAAGGTAAAAGTTCAGATTGCCTGTGTAATTGTTTGTATGTTAAATGTCTTTGAGTTCCAATATTACCTGCTTGCCTTCAATCATAATTTTCTAGATCCCCAACTCAGAGGTTTATCTGCTCTTGCTCAACTTCCAATGCATATTCAATAAAGTGGAATACATTTAGACTCCTCATACGTAAAGCTAAAGGAAATTTAGTAATGCCTTCCTGCTCCTAATTTTTATTCAATAATATTCTTTTCCCCTCAAATTATAAAACATGCTCATCCTAAGGAGTAAGGAAAACAGTATAAAAAGTCAGTAACACCTAATTTAATCATCAAAGTTCTGAACTTCTTTTTAGCTTTTTGGAGGAGGGTGGTTTCTACGTGTATATACATGCACATTTGCAGGGGTTTCATAAGTTCAAGGAAAAATAGAATTAAAAGATAGTGGAATTTTTCCACAAACTTTTTGAAGTCCCTTCGTATATAATAAGTTCAATAAGGGTAAGGCAAAAGTAATGCTACAAGATCACAGAAAACTTTATTAAACAAAAATACCTAAATGTGATGCTACTGTTTCTCTGTATATGGTCAGCATATGTTGAAGGCTGTGTTTCTATATCTCTATAGCCTTTTGTGAAGACTCTAGGCTCTTCAGTTTGTACTATGTTAAAATGGCAGTTTTAGCATTTTCTAGTGATTCAAATTGTTATTCCTTTCAAATGTTCTTTGTGTTTTGGGAACAGCAAAAAAAAAAAAAAAAGCTAAGGAGGAAAAATCAGGGCTTTAGGTTGAATTAGATAAAGTTTCCAATGAAATTGTCATAGGACAGCCCAGTTCTTCCTACCCTCAAAGACTGATGTGGTGAATTGTAATGGTGGGGGGAAAAATCCTGGGTGCAACTTTCCAGGCCTTTTTATCACCAATGCAGCTTTCCATTTTCTTAAAACTTTATCATTAACCCCAAAACTTCCCTGTGTCCTTTGAGAAAATTTCTATAGATATTCCCTTTGGAATTCCCCAAATTAGTCTCTACAACCTTCTGAGCTGACTTCTCTGCCTTGAAATGAACTAGTCCAGCAGACACTGTTTTGATTGGACCTATTTTTGAAGACACTCTAATGAGACTAAGGAGCCCTGTGTGGCACTGTAGGATAAGTACTCAACCACAAAGTCAATTTGAACCACTAGGTTGGCAGTTCAAACCTACCAACCACTCCTTAGAAGTCCTACATAGGGTCTTTATCAGTTGGAGCCAACTTTGGAACTTAATAACAACAGTGAAACTAAGACAAGTGTATTAGTCTGTAGCCACCCACTGATCAGAGACCTGAATAAATATCTGCTTGTTTTTAAAAATAAACCCATACATGTATGAACTGGAACCCTAGTACCAATAATATTTTACTTACTCCTGTATGAATGTGTGTGTACATATGTGTTTGTGTATATGTACAAGGGGACCTCAAAAAGTTCATGGAAAAATTCCATTATCTTTTTAATTCATTTTTCCATAAACTTTTTGAGGCCGATTTGTATGTACATAGTCACACATACTTTTTAAACTTACAAAATTTAGATTATATTGAAAATCCAGTTTTTAATAATATGTACATGGTATGAATTTTCCCATGTTGATTTGACATGTTATATAT
>NW_006408618.1:8613383-8619891 GCF_000296735.1 Chrysochloris asiatica
ATGTGCCCTGTAAACTTTCACTCAATCCACAATATAAACATTAAAAAAAAAAAAAAAAGTTTTTGAAGAGTGTCAACAGTGGGGGCAGAGGTGTGGGGGCATGCATTATCATGCAAGATCACCAAGGCCTTGGATAGGAATCCTTTCCATTTAATAGGAAGTTTAGGATATAACTCTTCAGTGAGCATCTCATTGTAAGGAGCACTGTTGATTGTTGAAACTTTTTCCTGATTGTTGTTGTTGTTATGTGCCATGGAGTCAGTTCCGACTCATAGCGACCCTGTACAGGGTTTCTGAGGCTGTAAATATTTATGGTAGCAGAAAGCTTCATCTTTCTCCCACTGAACAGCTGGTAGTTTCAAACTGCTGACCCTGACGTTAGCAGTCCAATTTGTAACCACTACGCTACCAGAGCTCCTAGTGGTCCAATAATGGCCCTTGAGAATCACCAAAAACTGTAAGCATCCGTTTTCCAGTTGATGGTAGACTTTTTAACTTTTCCCTGGTTGGTTATTGAGGTTGTTTCCATTCCATACGCTGTAATTTATGCTTCTGCTCATAGTGGTGAATCCATGTCTCTTCACAGTAATGATTTTTCTAAAGAAACTTTAACTTCCTTCAAGTAGAGGTCCAAATTTTGTTTGCAGTTGTCCAAACACTGTGTATGCTCTTCCTTGAGTTGTTTCGGTACTCATCTCACACAAACTTTTCAAAACCCAAATCTGCCCTGGATTATTTCATAGGCATAGCCGTGGCTGATTTGCAAATAACTTGCCACATAATCCACTGACTATTTCAGAATCAATTCACAGTAATGCTCAATGGTGTCTTCAGCTGTGGACATGGATGAGCTAGAATGTGGATTACTTTGTACTCATCCTCATGTGTGTGTATGTGTGTGTGAGTCCTGGTATGGTACTGTAGGATAACACTGGACTGCTAACCATAAAGTTGGTGGTTCAAATTCACCAGTCATTCCTTAGAAATCCTATACAGGGACCCTGTGATTCAGAACTGACTAGGCAGCACTTAACAACAACAGCAGCATTTGATTTTGCAGGGGAAGAAGCTGAGTTAAAAAGAGATGAAACTAGAGCTCAGGTACCTCATACTTTGGCCAGTGGTGCCTTTGATTTTTTTTTTTTTTTTAATGAGATGGAGTTTATATGTCAATGGTTAGCAGATTAAGTGGAAATCGACTAAAAACTGTGCTTTTCTCAATTTGGGGTTTGATGCTCTGTGGAGCAGATGACTCCAAAGCCACTTCTAGTATGATTCTCATTTTTATACTTGACTCTAAGTGAAAAGAGGACTGTAAATACGGCAGAGCTCATGTGTTCATATATACTGTCTTTCAATGCAAGGCATCACCAGCTCTAAACCCATCAACTTCAACAAAGACTACAGTAGTGAGTTCCATTCAGTAACAAGGGGCCAGTTGCCCTTTGTGACATTGCTTTGTCCACCTCCTTGGAGTGCTAGGGGTGCACAGCAGAATGACATCTAGATTTGTGCTGTCATTTGTAGACCTTAATTTAAATAGAATTTTCAATGAGGTTTGAGCTGATGAGAGAATGAGAGCCAATGATACATTTTGAAGTTTTTAGTGAGATCCCAAAAAGAAATATATCCAGCCATACAGTGCATAAAACTACAGTCTGTTTCCCCTCTAATTGGTAATAAATGTAAATGTTTAGTTATGCCTGACTAGGGAGCTATGAACAACACATCTGTCTGAGTGCATTCTCAGTCTTTCACAAGGACTACAGCATTTATACCATATGTAGCCTGTGTAGGCAGAAAGAGACAGAGAGGAAGGGAGGCTGAAATTTGGAGAATAGATAGTACTAAAAGTGCAGAGGGAATTGGCTCATTCAACAAATATTTATTGAGCACCTAATAATACTGCCTGGGCAGAGGCAAAAATAAAAAAGAGGGCAATGTTGAATTCAAGGGAGATAAGAAATATCCTATCTTCCTGAATCCTAAATCAACTTATGGGATAAAGGGCCAGGCAAGGTGAGATTTAAATGTCAAGTTTATTATGGAAAAACAGATACTGGGGGATGATGCTCAGGTTGGAATAATAATAGGTTTCCTAATAGTGAACCCCAGAATTAAGAAGGCTCCCCTGCCCAGACACAGGTAGCACAAGAAAACTTCAGAGCTTCCCCACTGGTTGTTTGTCTCAGGCCTAGCCAGGAGAGCTTGACACCTCACTGTAGGCTAGCAGGAACCAGAGAGGGAAACCAAGCCTATTTCCATGTGTCAATTTTGACTAATGTCAATACCATATATGTCAGAGCAAAACTGTTCCATAGACTTTTCAATGGCTGATGGTTTAGTAGCACATTGTCAGACTTTTCTTCTGAGGCATGTAAGGTTGGGAAGACTCAAACTTCCAACCTTTCAGTTAATAACCAAGCTCATTAACCATTTTCACCAACCAAGTACTCCAAATGAGATGATGGGACTAGTTATATGTCCAACTCGTCTCTCAAAGTCAGTATATGAATGAAGAGGCAGAGAGAAACCTGGACAGATCCCGTAACACCATTGATCTTGGTATTTTCTGCAGGTTAGGGTCACCTAGGAGCAACAAGTAGAATCAGGTCCCATGTGTAGAGATTGTAATTCCAGTGGACTAGGATTGGGCGTTGGTATGGATATTCTTTATAACTCTCCAGGTCATTCTAAATGTGTAGTCACTGTCCTAATAGAAAGTTAGGGGAAAGGAATTCCTCCTTCCCTTGCCCCACACCAAACAGATACAATGATAAATAAAGGGTTGTTTGGTTGTGTGCCGTGGAGTCGGTTCCAACTCATAACTTTCCTGTATAAGGTTTGTGAAACTATAGATCTTTACAGGAGCAGAAACCTCATCTTTCTTCTGGGGAACGCTGGTAGTTTCAAATTGCTGACCTTGAGGTTAGCAGTCCAACTTGTAATCACTATGCTACCAGAGCTTCTTAAATAAAGGAAAGCACCTATTTAAAAAGATCTCTTGTTCTCCTAGGAGAAAGGCGTGAAAGCAACCACCCGGAGGATAGAGAAGAAAGTAAAAAGGAGGAGAAGCAGCCAAGGACACAAATTTTTCACTAATTAGTATCATTCAGGGCTCTACTTGGGATAGCAAGCCTTGTTTATTGAAAAGAGTCAGCCTGTGGTCTGTCCTGGCTGTGTGTGATGTCTCCACTTGAGGTCATGGAGTGATGTGCAGGAGCTCAGACTGTGCTGAAGGGTGGAGAAAAAGATAAAACAGATAAAGTGTATAGTCTATCACCTGGCACAACGCAATACTTATCACTGCCAAAGGGACAAAGTGAATAAACCCCATTTTTATTACTAACTGCACAAAAAGGGTGAACATGAATCCAATTCCCACCTGGATTCATTAATCGAGGCTTTACCTTCCCACATCTCCAAGGTCCTCATCAGCAGTCACTTTCCTGGAACTTCCTATCTTTGACCCTAACCACTCAATTAAGGTAGACCTCTGGTCCCACTACCCTGAATAAAGCAGAAACATCCTTGGCCACATGGAGCCAGGCCATCAGGTACCAGTCATAGACATAAGTATGCAAGTCTGCACAATTCCCTGAACTTCAGATCAGCTAGTCTCTTTCTTTCTCTCTCTCTTGTCCCCTGGGATTTGTCACAAGATAGGATTCTGAACTTTTGAATCAACTGTCCATGCTGCCTTTCTCCATCACCAAAATCATCCAAAGTCTGACTTTTACTGAGTGAGGTCTCTATCCTTATGGCTACATGTGAACCCTCTTCTGAATTAGCCACTTTGAAGTAAGTCAAAATCTTGTTGCCCATTGTAGCTTTGTTAATTCTCTGTAATGGTTCACAAAATTCACAGAGATTATTATTTATACTTCTATGACTCATCGGTCAGTTTGTCATATTGTGGTGGCTTGCATGTTGCTGTGATGCTAGAAATTATGCCACCAATAAGGTGGACAGATTTTAGTAGCACTTCCACACTAAAACCGACTACAAAGGTGGACCTTGTGATACCATTTTGAAAAAATTAGCCACAGAAAACCTATGAATAGCAGTGGAACACTGTCTGATACATGGGTCCCTCAGGTTAGAAAGCACTCAAACTATGACTAGGTAAGAGATGCTCTTCAAAGTAGAGTTGACCTTAATGATGTGGATGGAGTAAAGCTTGTGGGACCTTCTTGGGCTGATTGATGTGGCATGATTCAAAATGGAAGAAACAGCTGTAAATATCCATTAATAATGATGTGGAATGTACAAAGAAAGACACTAAAGAAATTAGAAGTCATCAGCAATGAAATGGAATGCATAAAGATTGATATCCTAGGCATTAGTGAGATGAAAATGTACTGGTAGTGACCATTTTAAATGGACAATCATATAGTATACTATTCTGGGAATGACAGATGGAACAGGAACAGTGTCACATTCAGTATTAAAAAAAAAAAATTTGAAGCTCAAACTACTGAAATGTCAAAAAGCAAATATGATACTTTGATAACTACGGTGCACCTGGCCCAAGCCTTGGTATTTTCAATCACCTCATTTTCATACAAAAGCTAGACAATAAACAAAAAGTAGAATTGATGTATTTGAATTCCAGTATTGGAGAAGAATATTTAATATACCACAGACTGCCAGAACAATGAACAAATTTCTCTTGGACATAGAACAGTCAGAATGCTACTTAGAAGTAAGACTTTAGGCATGCTATTAGGAGGGACCAGACCCTAGAGAAGGACATTATGATTGGTAGAAGGTCAGTAAAAAATGGGAAGACCCTCAATGAGATGACCCTCAATGATTGGCACAGTGGCTGCAACAAAACTCTTAAACATAGCAACAACTGTGAGGATGATGGAGGACTGGGCAGTGCTTCATTCTGTTGTACACAGGGTCACTATGAGTTGGAAGTGACTCAATGGCACTTAACAACATTAGAAGTTACCCAATTATCTTCACCTGTTTTGGAAAGAACATTGGATAACAAATTCATTGTAAAGATAAAGAAATGGTCACTACATAATTTTCTATAAATGTACCTAAAAAGTAGTGACTCACAGTGACTTCTTTTCACTTAGCAACCTCAATCCAATTCAATACACATTAGTGGAGGTCAATGTCTATGTGGGACATGGAAAGAATCTGTAGGAGTTTTAAGGATACATAAGACCTAACCCTTGTCTTCAAGGTGAAACTCTTGTAGTAAGTGACTAAGACACATACATAAGCAACAATAATATAATAAAGTCTCTATTTTTAATAGTTATTTGCTGCTGTAAAATCACAGGATGTTTTGCTTCCTTAGCATTGGACACACATTTTACCATCTATCTTGTTTAATATAGGTTTATCCACAGATAAAAAAGGCGAAAGATAGCATATAATTGCAGTCCCAAGTCATGATGCTGTAAGTAAGTCCCTTGAATCATGAATGTTGTAGCATGAGAAATCATATTAGAAGTGTTTTGAACACAAAGTTTGAAATACCAGGAGCTGTGTGGTGCTGTAGGATAAGCACAGGACTGAAAGGTCCATTTGAACCACAATGTCAGCAGTTCAGACTCACCAACTGCTCCTCAGAAACCCTATTCAGGGTTGCTATGGGTTGGAATCAACTTGACAGTGCTTAACAACAATAACAACATGAATGATAATGAGTTCATGGGTGGTACAAATAATTAACATGCTGGTCTGTTAACTGGAAGGTTGGAGGTTCAAGTACACCAGTAGAAGAAAGGCTTGACAATCTACTCCCAAAAATGCAGCCAAGAAGTGGGTTTTGATGGTGAATAGGGTAGAAGTGCAGTGAGGATCTCTATCAATAATAATACAGAATACCAGATGAAGCAGGTTCAGGGGACAGTTCCAAAACTCTGAACCACATATATAGGAATATTTTTAAAGCTTGAAGGCTTATAGCCAGTAGGCTTTGTAGTGGAAGCAAGAAATCTTGTACTTTCAAACCTGCTGGGCTCAGTGGCCTGGAGACGCCATTTTGGGCAAGACCAAGCATGGGAAGGATTAGAGCTGCCATGAATTGATGCCTGCTGGGA
The DNA here is from genome assembly GCF_000296735.1 of Chrysochloris asiatica. Lineage (NCBI taxonomy): Eukaryota > Metazoa > Chordata > Mammalia > Afrosoricida > Chrysochloridae > Chrysochloris > Chrysochloris asiatica. The sequence continues at coordinate 8,619,452 of NW_006408618.1, forward strand.
CCTCGAAGATAAAGTTGTGGACATTCTTTTTTTTTTTTTTTTTTAATCTGTTCATTGGATTCTCTTCTTGCTGTCTACGCACCTCCATTATGGTGACTAGAGGGGGTGCCTGAGTGAGTGGACACCCTACCCATCCCTGAGGGTTCTACTACACATGTGCCCAGCTCTCATAAAAATTTTAAAGGGACAGGTTCCACTTAAAACCAAACAGCAGTGCAAAATGGCCACAGACAGTCCTGAATTGTTTATCACTAGGAAAAAGGCCAGAATGGGGGTTGTGGAGCAGAAGAGACAAACTAATGAAACAGGCTGAAAATTAAATGCTGAGTTACATCATAACAACAAACAGTGTCATCTTGAAATTTCTCAGGTGGCCTTGAAGGCAAGAAGCTGCAAGAGGATATTAAAGTCATACTTACATTGTTGTTGTTGTTGTTGTT
>NW_006408618.1:8620836-8623999 GCF_000296735.1 Chrysochloris asiatica
AATGGACAATACACTGAAAGGGCAAAGGAGTAGAACTGAAGAGATGGAAGCCAGAACGAGTCAGCTGGAAGACAAAACTCAGAAAACTACTAAGATAGAAGAGCAAGCAGAAAAAAGGATTAAAAAATTTGAGGGAACTCTAAGATTCATGTTGGACAGTATGAAGAGGAATAACTTAAGAACTATCAGCATTCCAGAATAGGAAGAATCACACAAGTCCACAGAGGAGATAGCTGAAGAGCTGCTGAAAGAAAAAATTTTCTAACATCCTGAAAAGTGAAAAGATACGCATTCAAGAAGCTCAACGATCCCCAGGAAGGATAGACCCCAAAAGAAAATCACCAAGATGTAATCAAACTCTCCAAAGTCAAAGATAGGAAACAATACTGAAAGCAGCTAGGGAAAAGAAAAGTGTTAAATACAAAGGAAAGCAAGTCAGATTAAGCTTGACTCTCTCAGCAGAAACCATGCAGGCAAGAAGGCAATGGGGAGACATATACAAAACTCTGAAAGAAAAAAAACACTGCCAACCAAGAATCTTTTATCCAGCAAAGCTGTCAATCCAATACGACAGTGCAATCAAAACTTCCAGGATAAACAGGAGGAAAGGGATTTTGCCAAAGTCAACCCTACATTGTAAAACTTCTTAAAGTGGGTTCTGTGGACTGACCACCAACACGAACAGACAACAACCAGAGATTGACATACGAGGCAGCACCACCCAGAACTGAATTGACAAATGGAAGAGTTGAGAACAGAACAAAATTATAAGAACAAATTCAGAGGATCTGGGAGATAAATCTATGATCAAAACAATTACAATGTGAAAAAAGGTAAACATGTAGGAACAGAGATCCAGGTGGTGAGAATGTCAGGTAGATTACAGGAAAAAAACAGACTGCATTAAATGGAGGGAAAAGTTAATGGAATATAAGGTAAACTCAGAGAAAAATAATAATTCGCAACATACCCAAAAAAATGAAAATCCAAAAAGAACATGGAAACATTAAAACTATGAGGAAACTGACAAGAAAGAACATAAAAACATGAACTCAGCCCAGATAACTATCGATAATTATACTGAATGTAAACAGATTGCATGCACCAGTTAAGTGATGGAGTTTGGCAGAATGGATAAGGAAACAAGATCCTTCAATATGCTGTCTGCAAGAGACACATCTTACACACAGAGACAAAAACAGATTAAAAGACAAAGGATGGGAAAAAATACACCACGGTAATTGCAATAAGAAAGGAAAAGGAGTGGCAATACTAATTTTTGATAAAATAAACTATAAGGCAAAAACTAGCATAATAGATAGAGATGGACATGATCTCATGATTAAAGGGACAACTGAACAAGATGACACAACCATAATAAACATCTATGCTCCCAATAAAAGAACTCCAAAATACATAAAGCAAACTCTAATAAAATTGAAGAAATAGATAAATCTACAATATTAGTGGGAGATTTTAATATACCGCCTTCAAAACTGGATGCAACAACCAGAAAGAAACTTGACAAAGACACAGAGGAACTAAACAACACAATCAGCCAAATGGACTTCATAGATGTGTACAGAACATTCAACCCAACAACACCACAATACACATTCTTTTCCAGTGCACATGGAACATTCTCCAGAATAGACCATGTGTTAGGCCACAAAACAAGCCTCCATAAATATACAAATATCAAAATTCTACAAAGCATCTTCTCAGACCAGAATGCTATCAAATTAGAAATTAAAATAGGAAGACCAAGAAAATAAAGTCAAATACGTGGAAATTGAATAACGCCCTGCTGAAAAGCGACTGAGTAGTAGAAGAAACAAAATGTGAATTCACAAAGTTCCTAGAAACAAATGAGAATGAAAACACAACAAACCAAAATCTTTGGGACAAGGCGAAAGAGGTGCTGAGAGGACAATTTATTGCAATAAACACACACATCAAAAAAGAAGAAAGAACCAATATTAACACATTAACACAGCATCTCCAACAATTAGAAACATACCAACAGAGGGAACCTATAGTCACCAAAAGAAAAGAAATAATAAAGATTAGAGCCGAAATAGATGAGATAGAAAACAGGAAAACTACGGAAAGACCCTGGGACCATCAAGGGATGACAGTGGAGTACGGGACCCTACCCAGAGAAACACCAACACCAGAGATGGAGGCAGAGACAATGACATGGAGAGATGGAGAGGCTGGGAACTCTAGACCCAGAGAAGGAGAGGGGCTGTGTGCTGCCAACCAGGGGGCAGGAGTTGTACCCTTTGGTTGGTTGATGATGCATGGAGGGGTTGTAACTGTGGCAGTCTAACAATATATAATAGGATGAATGTAAAGATAATGTTCTCCCATGTAAACTATCACAAATTGCATAATAAAACAGTATGTATGTATATATATACTATAGAAAGAATCAACAGGACAAGAAGCTGATTATTTGAAATGATTAATAAAGCTGACAAACCATTGGCAAACCTACCAAAGGAAACAGGGATAAGACACAAATAAACACACATTAGAAAATACATGGGCGATGTCACAACGGAACCAAAGGAAATCAAAATGATAATAACAGGATACTATGAAGAGTTGTACTCCAACAAATCTGAAAACTTAGAAGAGATGGATACATTTTTAGAAAAACACGACTTACCTAAATTTATACAGAGTGAAACAGAAAACCAGAACAGAACCATAATAACAGAAGAAATAGATCAGATCATCAAACAACACCCAACCAAAAGAAATACAGGCCCAGATGGCTTCCCTGGTGAGTTTTATCAAACATTCAGGGAAGAGTTGTCACCAATTCTACTCAAATTATTCCAGAATATAGAAGAGAATGGAACACTTCCTAATACATTTTATGAAGTACAAATCCTAGGGAAGGACGTCACTAAGAAAATTATAGACCAATATCCCTCATAGATTCCTATCAGGGATGCAAGGATGGCTCAATATTATATATATGATCAACATGTTGTTGTTGTTATGTGCTGTGGAGTCGGTTCCGACTCACAGCGACCCTGTACAGGGTTTCCCAGGCTGTAAATCTTTACGGGAGCAGAAAGCCTCATCTTTCTCCCACGGAACAGCTGGTAGTTTCGAACTGCTGACCTTGCGGCTCGCAGCCCAACTCGTA
>NW_006408618.1:8624099-8632631 GCF_000296735.1 Chrysochloris asiatica
GGGACCCTACCCAGAGAAGCTCTGGTAGCATAGTGGTTACAAGTCGGGCTGCCAACCTCAAGGTCAGCAGTTTGAAACTACCAGTGGTTCCTCAGGAGAAAGATGAGGTTTCTGCTCCTATAAAGATTTACAGCCTCGGAAACCCTGTGCAGGGTCACTATGAGTCAGAACTGACTCCACGGTACTTAACAACAACAACTCCCAGAGAAATAATGATGCCAGAGATGGAGATAGAGATGAAGAGATGGAGACAGAAATAATGATGTAGAGAGAGGGAACAGATGGGGCTCTAGACCCAGAGAGGGAGAGGGGCTGTGTGCTGACAACCAATGAGAAGGCTTGCAGGGTATTATTCCCTTTGGTTGGTTGATTTTGCATGGAGGGGACTGTAACCATGGCAATGAAATATATGATAGGACGAATGTAAAGCTAATGTTCTCACATGTAAACTATCACATAATTCACAATAAAACATTAAAAAAAAAAAAAGAGTCAATGATAGAAGCTGGTAGCCAGTGAGGAGTTTGGGGGAAGGGTGGTCAGTTTATTTTTACTATTAATTAGCAAGAGAGAGAAGAGGGGTGTTTTCCCTCTTACTTCAAATCAATAAGGGGCAAAGTTCAGATAACCACTTGGGAAACTTGATCCACTGGAGGTAAGGGAACTCAGGGTATATTGCCTTCTTCAAAACACCTGAAAACTCTACAGAGGGAAGGCTGAGTGTATTGATCTCTGGCAGTCAGAAAAGGAAACTTTAAAGGTAATGGCCTGCATTTGAAAGTTAACAATAGAAATGTTTTGTTTTTATTGTGCATTTGAAAAAGTTAACAATAGAAGTGTTTTGTGTTTATAAACCATAAGAGGTTTATAAAAGGCAGCTAGTATTGGAATTTCCATTTTTTTTCCTTTTAGGTTTACTTCACTGGATTGTGAACCATGAGGTCAGCAGTTCAAACCCACAGGCTGCTCCTTAGAAATCCTATATACGGTCACTATAAGTCAAAACAAATTCGACAGCACTTAACAACAACACTATGTTTTTAAGTCTTTTATCTTTTAAAAATAATTAATTTTATTTTCTGTTGTTGTTGAGGATATACACAGTTAACCTTGGAACTTCTTGAAAGGAACCTTCCCAGTAGGACAGTGTGGCAACCTCACGAGGGAAGGTCTATGTTAAAGTGTTAGATTCCAGGATGCTCAGAAGAGTCACACTAGAGAGATCATTTTCCACCTTATTGGAAGGAAGTGAAAGAAGTGTGAATGCCCTACAAAAGTGACCCACAAAACAAAGAGACCTCCCAATGCCATACTACAAACATATAAGCAAAATAAAATGGTAGCCTTTTCTCTACTCTCTCTTGTAATCAGTCCAGCTCTAGAGAGTCCAGTAATAAGAAGAGGGCGTTTTCTTCTACAGAAAGAGTTGCTGTGGTTGTTGTGATGTGCCATGGAGTCGGTTCCAACTCATAGGAGCCTGTACAGGGTTTCCAAGGCTGTAAATCTTTATGGGAGCAGAAAGCCTCATCTTTCTCCCCCAGAACAGATGGTAGTTTCGAACTGCTGACCTTGAGGTTAGAAGCCTGATTCATAACCACTACGCTACCAGAGACGGAATCTACAAGCCCATACTTTCCAAGGATTACCAGCTACTGAAAGCTAGCTAGACAAAAAAGGCACTCCCTCTAGAGACACACATTGAATCCAGACTTCTAGCCTCTTGAACAGTGAGAAAATAAATTCCTGTATGTTAAAGTCCTGCCCTGTGGTATGTCTGTTCCAACAGCACTAGGAAACTAAGGCAGCCTCCTTCTCCCTTACAGGTTCCTGTACCTGAATCAGTATCCAGCTCTTATGGGAGGCAGAGTGGAGTGGCAGGGGGAATGGAACTGAATGAGAGATTGAAACTTTGATAGCAGACTAGATTGGACTTTTAACACTTAAAATGTGATTTTTTCCCCCACAAATACTTAAGGGTGGTGTGAAAAGTACAAATGCCCACGAGCCATCCAGTAATGAGGAGTACTCCATAGAGGGAGTTTAAAGTGGTAATGGGAAACTACAGTTGTTTCCTGCTTCTAATTACCTGGCTCCAGTTTATTCAGTACACTAGCTATAGTTTGCATTTGTTTCAATCCTAAAACTTTGTGAATTTTCTTTTGTTGCTGTACAAATAAAATTTAAGTATGACAATGAGTAAGCACGACCACATTTCCTATGCCCTGGTGTGACACTGCGGGTTAATGCTCTGGATTGCATAGTCGGTTTGAATCAAAAGATCTCGGGAGTTCAAGTTCACCTGCCACTCTTTGGAAACATTATACAAGGTTGCTATGGGTCGGAACCAGCTCGATGGCACTTAACAGCAGTAACAACAACCATATTTCCTGGTGTGGCTTCTTGGAAACCCTATACAGGGTTGCTAGGAGTCCTTACTGACTCCATTGCACTCAACAACAACCGTTTTTCCTGTTCTACCATGTTTTAGACCAGAGTTGCATATTTGAAAGTATCAAGAAGCCTGTTATTGTTGTCATTAAGTGCATCAAGTTGGTTCCAATCCATAGCGACCCTGTATAGGGTTTTTGAGAAGCGCCTGGTGGATTTGACCCTCTGACCTTGTGATTCAATCTAACCTTGTGGTCCAGCACATTATCCTGTAGTGCCACACCAGACAGAACTCCCTTGCTGTTGCTAAGTGCCATGGAGTCAGTTCTGACTGACTGGTGGGTTTGAACCTCCGACTTTGTAATTCAAACTGGCCTGTGGTACAGCACATTATCCTACAGCACCACACCAGAAGTCCATCAGGAAGCCTAGCAGGTAGCAAACATGGGTCAAGGGCAATACTAGAAAGAATGAGGACTAGAGAACAATTGGCTTGCCTAAAGGCATTCAAATGCCAAATACTTTAGACACTCTATGTAGATCGGACAAACCAAGTGTACAGACTACTGGTTTATGTCTTCTGTTTTCACCAGGCACAATGCTTCCTTGCCTCTGACATTGGAAGCCTACAAAATTATAATGAGTACAGGCATGGGGTGGGGAAGAAGGACAAGGGAATGTGACATGCCTTCACCTCACATTCATATTTACCAAGCTAATGTTTTTGAGTAAGTAAGTAGAGACAAACTTTGACATCTCCCCAATCTATCACTTACAACATTCTTGGTACAAATAGGAAAACATCAACCTGTCATTTCAACATCCATGTTGTTAAATGCCATTGAGTCGTGACTCATAGTGACCCTGTATAGTTTCTAAGGAGTAATAGGTAGGTTTGAACTGCCAACCTTGCAGTTAGCAGTCCAGTGCTTCTCCTACAACACCACACCAGGACTCCTTTAAAATTAATAGGAAGATAGATAAGGGGGGAAACTAAATGTGTACTTCACAAAACTCTTTTTCCCATCCTATACCAGATCTAAGGAGCTCTGGTAGTGTAGTGGTTACGAATCAGGGTGCGAACCTTAAGGTCAGCGGTTCGAAACTACCAGCCGCTCTGCGGGAGAAAGATGAGGCTTTCTACTCCCGTAAAGATTTACACCCTCGGAAACCCTGTACAGGGTCACTATGGGTCGGAACCGACTCGATGGCACTTAACAACAACAACAACAATACCAGATCTTGAACATCAACACAAATATTTTTTATAAGCAAAGAAACGACTTTTTTAAAACTTAATTTTAGTTCATTTAATATTTACTGAGTACCTACTATGTGCAAGGAAATAAAAAGAAGGTCAACTTTGAACAGAAAGCACTGAATGCTCTCTGGTGTATAATTTTGGCATTTGGAATTATGCCTATGTAGCAATATGCTAGCCTCAAGCAAAATATCTTGCTAGCAAAATAAGAGTTCTCTCAACCCAAAACAAAACATATGAGAGAAATATAAATACAGAATTTCAGAATAAGAATAGTCATATGCTAGAGGAAAAGACATGTAATTGTATTACATTAAATGTTTGCTTTCCAAATGATTCCCTAAAAAGGAATCCAGGATTCATTTCGTTAAACTGTGGTTGAAAATGCCATAAAAACTTGGTGTGTTGTTAAGGTCCTCAAACCCCCTCCATGCCACACCCCACATGGACAGAGCTTTTCTCTATAGTTGGCTCTTTTCAGGTGATTCATCTGAAGTAAGCTTGGCCACATGCAATTGCTACAACCAAACTCTAGAGCTGTGAGTATAGGCCAGACTAGATATAACTGAATTCTAAAATCTCAAAAGATCAGTTCCAACTCATGGTAACCCTATGTAGGATTTCCAATGAGTGGCTGGTGACTTTGAACCACAGACCCTGTAGTTCAAACTAACCTTGCAGTCCAGTGCATTATCCTGCAGCACTACACCAAGAGTGTAGTCCTGGGGAAAGGTATATGGGAAAAGGACTTAGATTATACAAGGCACATGGATGTGAGTCCAAGGGTTGGTCCATAATTATCTGTTATAACCACTGGTGAAAGGACAGGGGAGGACCTTGGATTGGATCAACTCTCAGCATCTAAAGTCATTTACCTTGTACATTATTTGCCTCTCCATCACTAGAATATGAACTCCGGGTGAAAAGGGACCATGACTAGATAGATTCGATTATTGTATCTAAAACAGAGCCTTACTGAAAGCAGGTGCTTAAAAATTTTTTATTGAGTAAACATAAACTCAATCTCTATATGTGAATCCCTGGTGGCATAGAGGATTCAGGATGGGGCTGCTAACCAGAAGGTCAGTGGTTCAAATCCACAAGCCACTCCATGGAAGAAAGATGAGGCTTCTGTAAAGGTTTCCAGCCTCAGAAACCCTACAGAGCAGTTCTACTCTCTCCTATAGATTGTATGAGCCAGAATGGACTCAACAGGGTGGGTTTTAACCTCATATATCTTCTATTCAATAATATGCTGGAGATACATACTCTTAATAAATTTATTGTTTCTTCTATATATTGACCCTTTAAATATTTGAGGACACTTTTATTATGTCCATACATGTGTGTATGTGTGTGAATTTCTTCTGTCTAAATGTCTGCATGTACTTACATTATCTTCACATAAAAGGATTTCCAGATACTTCACTATCCAGGTCACCCTCCCCTGGATAAACTCCAAGAGAAGATTTTCCAAAATTAATTCCAATGGTCTCTAAAAATAAAGTGAATGACACCAAAAATAGGTAATGAAAAAGAGAAAAGCAAAATGCTTTCAAGCTGGTTATGAACAGCTCACTCCTGTCTTGGTCTTGTATGTTTCTCTAGTACAGAGTTTAAAGTGTAGAAAATCTTTTCAGATTTTCTTGACTATTTTATCCCATTGCAGATAGCTGTCTCCATGGCTCCCAAGCAATCAGTCTTAAACATTTATTATTTACTTTCTTGCTGACCACTTCCTAGGCTGTGATCTAAGAAGGATGAACTAGAGAAGATGGAGTTTCTGTTTATATTTTCAACACTGGGCTGCCCTCTGAACTTCAAAGGTGGACATCCAATTTCCCACTTGACCTCTTCCCCAGTAGTCCCATTGTTGTTGTTGTTGAGTGCTGTGGCATCAGTTCTGACCCATAGTGACCTGGTATAGGGTTTCTGAGGAGCGGTTGGTAAGCTTGAACCACCAACCTTGCTGTTCAAACGACTTTGTAGTTCAGCACATTAAACCACAATACCGTGCCAGTAGTCCCATTGTTGTTGTTCAGTGCCGTCGAGTCAATTCTGACCCATAGTGACCCTGTATAGGGTTTCCAAGAAGCAGCTGGTGAGCTTGAAACGCTGACCTTACAAATGACTTTACAGTTTGATGCATTAGCCCACAGTGCCACACCAGGACTCCCATAGGCATCTCGAACTCAACATATAAGCCATATTGGACTTTATACCCCCTGCCCTAACCTTTTCTTCTTTTTTGTTTCCAGTGCCTGTAAATGGTGCCACAATATACATTATTCAATGTCCAAGTCTCAGAGACACGTTAGAGTCTTCACATGTTAGAATATTCACAATGTTAGAGTATTTACAATCAGTTTCCAACTCTGGCAATTTTACTCTTACCATCACCATTTTTATTATAGCCCTAACTCAGGATGTTACAACCTCTTTGTTAAAGTCTCCTAAACTGGACTCCTCCCTTGCTCTATTTTAATTCATTCTAGTATAAATCCATCATGATGAGACAAAGCCAACTAGCATGTTATCCCTCTGGCTGCCTCATGTATCTTTCCATCAGTACTGCCTTGCATTTAGTTCTAGAGAAACTACACTTTGGGTAGAAAGAAACTCCACATTTTTTTTTTTCCATCTCCATATTTTTTTCTTTTCCTCTACCTAGACTTCCCTTCACACCTTTCTTTCCCTAGCTACACCTCAATCACCTTCAAAGTCCAAGTGAGCAGCTGCTCCTCCAAGAAGTCTTTCTGGGACCCTCTACCTGAGCTACATATCCCTCCTCTATTCTAGGATATTATCCTGTGTATTCCTCTGTCCTACTTCTCAATATTATCTATTGAAATGATAGATGCCCCTAACAAGGCTGCAGGCTAGTTAAAGGCAGGAAGTATTTCAATTTCAGCTTTGTGTCTATACCCTAGGATTCCACTGAGTTTGTGGAAAATAGGAAATGTTCTATGGATTTTTGCTGATCTAAAAGACCTTTGAATGCTGAAAATTAAATCTAGAGGTAGAACTCTTATCCTTGTACATTGCCAAATGACCATACTATATACTTCCTCATCAGTCTTACCTAGTTCCCATAGTGTTGACACCAGCATAGTGAGTTATGCATTGCATTGTTAATTGCACGGTCAGCAGTTCAAATTCACCAGCTGCACTATGGAAGACAGATGAGGCTTTCTGCTCCCCTAAGGATCTGCAGCCTCAGAAATACTATACAGGGTTGCTATCAGTCGGAACCAACTCTAGTTCTGGCCTTTTCCCAATTAATAAACAGTACAGGGCTGGCTGCTGAGCTATCTGTTTCTGCAAATGCTGAGAGTATCTGTGCCCGTGCGTGGCAGAAGAACTCATCTGTGGTGGGTCCACTCACTCAGGCACTTCCTGTAGTCACCAGAACGGAGGTGCACAACCTGGGGGGGGGGGGGAGGGGCAATGAACAGACACACACACACACAAATCAGAACAAAGCAAAACCTACAAAGTATTCTGTTCACCTTTGCTCCGAGGTACCCACGGCGTTATTCCATGATGGATCTGCTTGCTCCCCCACTTGATCTTGCCATTTGGTTTTGCCCAAGTTGTCGGCTCCAGGCTCCTGAACCTGGCAGATTCTAAAGTACGGAATTTCTTACTTTCACTACAAGTTCCACTAGCTATAAGCCTTCAAACTTTAAAAATAATCCTAGATAGGTGGTTCAGAGTTTTGGAGCTCTGCCTTGAACCTGCTTCATCTGGTGTTCTGTCATATTGTTGACAGAGAACTTCACTGCGCCTTTACACTATCCGCCATCAAGCCCCGCCTCTATCATTGACTCTCAGGTGTTTTTTGTATAACCAGCCTTGAGTGGTAAGGAGCTCTGGTAACATAGTGGTTACGAATCGGGCTGCAAATAGAAAATGCAGAAAGTGAATACAGCTGGTGTTGAAAACATTTTAGGAAATTTGATTGTGAAGAGGAGCAGAAAACATACTGTATTAACTGGAGAACTATGAAGCTCTGGTAGCGTTGTTGTTAAGTGCCGTCGAGTCGATTACGACCCATAGAGACCCTGAACAGGGTTTCCGGGGCTGTAAATCTTTATGGGAGCAGAACGCCTCATCTTTCTCCCGTGGAGCAGCTGGTAGTTTCGAACTGCTGACCTTGCGGTTCGCAGCCCGATTCGTAACCACTACTCTGGTAGCTTAGTGGTTACAAATCAGACTGCTAACCTCAGGGTCAGCAGTTCAAAACTATGAGCTGTTCCGCAAGAGAAAGATGAGGCTTTCTGCTCCCGTAAAGATTTGCAGCCTCGGAAACCCTGCACATGGTCGCTATGGGTCGGAATCAACTCGACAGCACTTAAAAAAAAAAAAAAAAAAAAAAAGCCTTGAGTGATAGGCTAATGGGGCAGAAGTTCTTTGGGTCTACTTTCCAAGACTTAAAAAATGATGGAGGGCCACACTTCAGAAAGTAGGGGTACTGACTATCATTCTCAGGTTTGGAGGCCTCAGCATTGAGGTAAGAAAAATAAGTACTGTTTACATCTTGAGTTCCATAAAATAAAAACTCTCCTCCTAGTAAAGGCCCATCAATCGCTTTGCTTTTACTTTGAATCCCATTCCCTGTTGTCTTCTAAAGGCAACGATTTTTCTGCACAATCTCTCTCTTTGTTCTAAAGCAGTCTTATTAGTATCAAACAAGTACTATATACACACTTACCTTGAAAAAAAAAATTGTCACGTTTTCCCTTGGCCCCACATATTGTTGTTGTTGTTATGTGCTGTGGAGCTGTTTCTGACTCATAGTGACCCTGTACAGGGTTTCCGAGGCTGTAAATCTTTATAGGAGCAGAAAGCCTTATCTTTCTCCTGCAGAACAGCTCATAGTT
>NW_006408618.1:8632871-8637034 GCF_000296735.1 Chrysochloris asiatica
GCGGGAGAAAGATGAGGCTTTCTACTCCCGTAAGGATTTACACCCTCGGAAACCCTGTACAGGGTCACTATGGGTCGGACCCGACTCGACGGCACTTAACAACATAACAACAATATTGCAAATGCTGTTGACATTGTTCTTTCCTTATTTTTCTGAATATTTACCAGCACTCAACTTAACTGGCACAGTTCCTACTGGAAACACTTTCCTATTGTGCTCTAGAATACCATGCAACTTTGGATTTCCTTTTATCTCATCCTTCTTAACTTTCCAGGTGTCTCACTTTCAAACTGACCAAAATTGTTGTTATTGTTATGTACCATAGAGTCAATACCAACTCATAGCGACCTTATGCATGACAGAACTAAACACTGCCCAGTCCTGAGCCAACCTCACAATCATTGCTGTGCTTCAGTCCATTGCTGCTGCCACTATGCCCATCCATCTCACAGGGGGTCTTCCTATTTTTCTCCAGTCCTTGACTTTACCAAACATGACATCCTCCACCAGGAACTGGTCCCTCCTGATAATATGTCCAAAGCATGCGAGATGAAGTCTGGCCATCCTGGCTTCCAAGGAGCATTCTGGCAGATTTGTTTGTACTTCTGACTGTTCATGGTACTTTTAATATTCTCCTCCAACACATCAATTGTTCTATGGTCTTTCTAATATTCATTTTCCAACTTTCACATGCATGTTAGGTTATTGAAAATACCATGGTTTGAGTCAGATTCACCTTAGTCCTCAAACTAACATCTTTGCTCTTTATAGAGGTCTTGTGCAGCGGATTTGTCTAATGCAATATGTTGTTTGATTCCTAGACTGCTGGTGAATGCTGATCATTAATCCAACTAAAATTAAGTCTTTGACAACTTCAGTCTTTTGTCCACTGATCAACACTAAAGCTACCACAGTATGACAAACTGACAGATGAATGGTGGGTCAACATTATATGACTTGCTCAAAATATTGTTCTGGAGTGCCTTCTCTAGTCTTTCCTGAGTATTTTCCTTTTTCTTGTGGCTTTACATTCAATTGATATTCCTATGATCCCAAATTGGAATCTCTAGTCCAATTTTCTCCCATGTTCTGAACTTGCATATTCTATTATCTACTTGACACAATGCCCTGCAGCTATATCACAATTTTGGTTGTTACTTGGTACCTTTGGATTTGGTTCTGACTCATAGAGACCACATATAGGATTTACAAGGAGTGACTGGTGGGTTTGGACCACGGACCATATGGTTAGTAGTCCAGTGCTTATTCTACATGGCCACACCAGGACCCCATCAATTCATCTTGTTGAGGGTCTTCCTCTTTTTCACTGATCCTTTACTTTATTCATCATGATGGCCTTCCCTATGGACTTGACCCTTCTGAAAACCTGTCCAAATTATGAGACATGAAGTCTAGACATCCTCATTTCTAAGAAGCATCTGGCTGTACTTCTTTCAAGACACATTTTACATTGTTCTGGCAGTCCATAGTGTACTTATTCTTTGTATTCTTTGTAAGTACCATAATTCAAAGGCATCAATTCTTCCTTGACTCTCCAGTTTTCATATGCACATGAGCTGATTGAAAATACCATGGTGGAGATCAGGCACACCTAAGTCTTCAAAGTGATATCTTTGCTCATTAACATTTTAAAGATACCTTTTCCTGCAGATTTACTTAATGCAATATATCCTTTGATTTCTTGACTGCTGCTTCCATGGACATTGATTGTGGATCCAAAAAAATAAAATCCTTGACTTTAATCCTTTCATCATTGATACTGCTAATTAATCCAGTCATGAGGATTTTTAATTTTTTTGTTGAGGTGTAATTGATGTGAAAATTTATAGTCTTTGATCTTCATCAGTAAGTGCTTGGCGTTCTCTTCACTTTCAGCAAGCATATCATAGGTTGTTAACAAGTCTTCCTTCAATCTTGATGTTGAGGTTTTTTTCATATAGTGCAACTTTATGAATTTATTTGCTTAGCATACAGACTGAATAAGGGTGGTGAAAAGAAACAGTCTTGACATACACCTTTCTTAGTTTTCAACCACATAGTATCCCCTTGTTCTGTTCAAGTAACTGTCTTTTAGTCTATGTGTAGGTTCCACATGAGCATAATTAAGTGTTCTGGAATTCCCATCCTTTGCAATGTTATTCATAATTGTTATGTTACACATGGATGAATGCCTTTGCATAGTCAGTGAAACAAGTAAACATATTTTTGGCATTCTCTGCTTTCAGCCAAGTTCCATCTGGTATCAGCAACAGTAGTTCATGTCATTTTCTGCATCTTGTTTGAATTCTAGAGGTTCCCTGTCAATGTACTGCTACAACCATTTTTGTCTATCAGTTTGTCATACTGTGGTGACTTTTGTGCTGGTGTGATGCTAATAGCTATGCCACCTGTATTTCAAATACTATTAGGGCACCCTGGTAGAGAGATTTTAGCAGAGCTTAAAGACTAAGACAGATTATGAAGGAGGGCATGGTGATCTTCTTCCAAACAATTAGCTAATGAAAGCCTTATGAATAGTAGTAGCATATTATCTGATACAGTGCCAGAATATGAGTCTATCAGATTATTAGGCACTCAGAACTTGACTGTAGAAGAGCTAGCTCCTCAAAACAGTGTAATTCTTAATGATATGGATGGAATAGTTTTGGGGACCTTCATTTGCTGATGTGTCATGACTCAAAGTGAGAAGAAATAGTTGCAAACATCCATTAATATTTGAAATGTGGAATGTGTTAAGTATGAATCTAAGAAAACTGGAAATCATCAAAAATGATTGATATCCAAGGTAATAGTGAGCTAAATGGACTGATATTGGTCATGTTGAATCAGACAATCATATTGTCCCCTACCCCAAGAATGATTCACTGAAGAGGCTCAGCATCATATCCATTTTTAAAAAGAACATTTCAGTATCTACTTTGAAGTACAACTCTGTCTGTAATCAGATAATACCTCCATGGCTATAAGGAAGACCAGTCAATACAACTATTATCAAAGTTTACACACCAACTACTAATACCAAAGAAAAAGAAATAGATTTTTATTATGCAGTCTGAAAAGATTAAACATGAAATCAAGATGCACTGATTTCTAATTACTGATAATTAGAGTGCAAAACCTAAAAACAAAGAAGAATTAGCAATTGAAAACTATGGTCTTATTGGTAGAGACACTGGAGATCACATGATAGAATTTTGCAAAACCAATGACCTGTTTATTGGAAATAACCTTTTTTCAACAGCAGTGAGTATACTTGTGGACCTCATCAGATGAAATATATGGGAATCAAATTAATTACATCTGTGGAAAAAGATGATGGGCAAGCTCAGTATCATCAGTCAGAACAAGGCCAAGGACTGACTATGGAAGAAAACAGACCATCAGCTCATGTTCAAGTTCAAGTTTAAGTCGAAGAAAATTAAAGCAAGTTCACAATACCCAAAATATAAATTTCTGTATATTCCATCTGAATTTAGAAATCACCTCAAGACTAGATTTTACACATTGGAAACTAATGACTGAAGACCAGACAAGTTGTGGGATGAAACCAAAAGGACATTAAAAAGACAAGAGACTTCCGGAAAAAGATGGTGGATCGGGTGGAAGTGTAGCGATGCACTCTGCCGAGAACAATACAGAATACAGGACCACGAAGGCTCAGGGAATGGTCCCAGTACTCTGAACCACATATAAAGGAATATTTAGACAGTTGGAAGACTTACAGCTGGGGAGTTTGTGGCAGAAGCAAAAAATCCATTGCTTGCTGGTTTGGGACGCTCAGCTGCTCTAGGAGCAGCCATTTTATGTGGGACCAAGCGGGGAAAGGATCAGAGCAGCCACGGATGCCTGACAGAGCCGCAGAGATAAGAGGTGTGGACATTCTTTTTTTTTGCTATCTTTTCGTTGGTCCCTTGCTGTCTACATACCTCCATTCTGGTAACTATAGGGGTGCCTGAGCTAGTGGGTACTCCAGCCCCACCCTCAGAGGGTTCTACTATGCATGTGCATAGATCTCATCGAAATTTAAAGGGACAGTATCCACTTAAAACCAAACGGCTAACAGATATTCAGCCCAAGAGCAGGCCTTGAACTTTTCTTGTTTGTTTTTTGTTCTGTTTTTTAACATGGGAAAGAGAAGGAGA
>NW_006408618.1:8641753-8652191 GCF_000296735.1 Chrysochloris asiatica
CTGATATGAAGTGAGGGGAGATGCACAAAAACACCCATACTTGCAGACAACACCCATTTGACCTGGCTTCAATGGCTGGATGATTAGAACTCGACTAGAGGAAGTAAGAAGAGTAATCCTTACAATCTGATGAACTTGACCTATACTTATGGATGTAGTAGCTCAAAAAAGGGGACGAATCTTCACAGCAAGGATCATTCCCACCCTCTCCATAAACAGGGTTGGCAGGGATGGGCACCTTAGACATTGGCTAGCCAAAATGGGGTGTACTACAAAGGCAGGAAGTGACTGTCTTACAAGCTTTCAAGAGGATGCCTAGTTTCAGTGGGCATGGGAGAAGGTAGAATCTCTCCACTGAGTGGTTCCCAACCTGTCTGGAAAGGGCTGGTGAAAGGAGATGGGGATAAAACTCTTGTGGTTCAATAGTGAATGATTGCTATCAGGACTGTCTGTGAGTGTTGCATATGTAAAGGTAGACGTTTTGTAACAAAAGGAGGGGAGTGGCTGCTCTTGCAGTCCAGGAGCAGAGGACCCTGGGACCATCAGGGGAGAAGAGCGGATTGTGGGACCCTACCCAGAGGAGCAGCGATGCCAGAGATGGAGGTAGAGACAATGACATAGAGAGATGGAGCGGCTGGGAACCCTGGACTCAGAGAGGAAGAGGGGCTTTGTGCTAATGGCCGGGGGCTGAGGGTGGGCTTGTGGGGTGTGCCTTTTGGTCATTTAAATGGTTATATATTCCTGAGTGTTTCAGTGTACATAAAAAAAAAAAAAAAAAAAAAAAAACCAGAGGGAATGAAAGCAAATGCTGTCGAATGATAGTACATGGAAGGGGTAGTAATCATTGCAGTGAAATGAAATACCATAAGATTAATGTAAAGCTGATGTTGTCCCATGTAAACAATCACCCAATTCATAATAAAAACTTTTTTAAAAGAAAAAAAAAAAAGACAAGAGAGAAAGAAAACACCAAAATGAATGTGAGAAGAAACTCTGAAACTTACTCTTCATGAAGAGTATAGAAAGTGAATGGAAGAAAGAATGATGTAAAGAGCTGAATAGAAGATTTCAACAGGCAGCTTGAGAAGACAAAGTAAAGTATTATCATGAAGTGTGCAAATACTTGGAGTTAGAACACAAAAAAGGGAAGAACACAGTATTTCTCAAGTTGAAAGAAGTGAAGAAAAAAATTCAATCTTGAATTGAAATATTGAAAGATACTGTGGGTAAAATAATGAACACTGCAGGAAGCATCAAAAACAGATGTAAGGAATACTCAGAGTCACAGGAAGCATCCAAAACAGATGTAAGGAAGACTCAGAGTCATACATAATCAAGAACTGATAAGACTGCAGAAGTCTAAGCTGCAATGATGGCACTGACAAAAAGCAAGGCTCCGGGAATTGAGATGTTTCAACAGATGCTACAGTACAGATGACTGTAGGATAAGCACTGGACTGCTAACCACAAGGTCAGTGGTTTGAGCCTACCAATCAACCTGTGGGGAGAAAGAGGAGGCTTTCTGTTCCCATAAAGATTTCCAGTCTTGGATACCCTATGCAGGATCACTAGGAGTTGGAACAGACTCAACAATACTTAACAACAGATAGATGCAGCACTGGAGGTCTAGGCCAAGAAGTTTGGAAGGCAGCTACCTGGCCAATCAACTGGACGGAATACATATTCATGCCCTTTCCATAATTAGGTAATCCAATAGAATTCAAAATTTATCAAACAACATCTCATGCTTGATATCTTCAAATGAAAAGCAAGTTTTCCTATCAAAGCTGTTTGTCTCTCATTCTTTCCTACACCAAGAAATAGTGTACCCTTTTCTTCTCATGAAAAGCAGAAATCTGGGATATACTCTTATTTCTTCTCTTTCCCTAATCATGTAATATAAACACATATTTGTTAAGGGTCTTTAATAACACACTCTGTGCTTCCTCAATTCCGACTGATTCTACCTCCAAAATGTATCCCTAATCTGGATATATCTTTCCATTTCTCCTGCCATCTGATCACACTCAGTCCATTTTCCTCTAAGATTCCAGTGATTTTTAAATTATGATAGTTTAACTGCAGCAAATGCTTCAATTGTTTTCCAATGAAATAAAATACTCTTACCTTTGTAACCCCTAGCTTTCCAGGCCCTGTCTTTCTTTACAATACCAAACATGATTTCCACCCCTAATTTACAATACTCCAGCTATACAGTGTTTCAGTTCTATGAATTAACAGACCTTTTTCCTGCCTCAGGGCAGTTTCACTTGATAGCCTCGCAGTCATATGTCCTGTTCATTCTTACTCTTCAGGCAGAAATATAAAATCATCTCTTCAGATTGTTGTTTCTAACTACCTGCAAATCTGTGCCACCTGCCATTCTTTATATTGGTACCTATTATGAGGGATTTTCAAAAAGATCTTAGAAAAATAGAATTAAAAGATAAAAATAAAAAATGTAAACTTTATTTCTCAATATAGGTCCCATCAAGGTCACTTAAACTTTTATAAGTGATTTAGCTCATTCCTAAAGAACTGAGAATCCTGGGAGTTTAATCATGTCAATATAGTCTTTTTTACATTTTTAATTAAAGAAAATCTGTTGTTGTTGTTAAGTGCCATGGAGTCCATTACAACTCATAGCAACCTTATATAGGGTTTCTGAGGAGCAGTTGGTGAGTTTGAACTGCTGGCCTTGCGGTTCAAAGTGACCTTGCAGTCTACTGCATTAGCCCACAGCACCACACCAGGACTACAAAGAAAAAATGGATTTCCTTTAAAAAAATGTTTTACAATAGGATACAAAAAAGAAGTCAGAGGAGCCAAGTCAGGATGATTTCCTATCACTATTCTCCTCAAATTGTCCTTACTTGATGAGAGGCATGAGCAGGTATATTGCTGTGGTGGAGGAGGACTCTGGTGAAGCTTTCCTGGGCATTTTTCTATTAAAACTTTGTCTAACTTTCTCAAAACACTATCTTAATATAAAGCAGAGGCTACTGTTCTTAATAAGCAGATGCAATGGTTGTGAGGTTGGCCCAGGACCAGGCAGTGTTTCATTAAGAGTTTCTTCTTTTTAACTTACCCTCCACTTCACCAAGCATTATGTCCTTCTCCAGGGATTGGTGCCTCCTCACAACATGTCTGAAATATGAGAGACAAAGTCTTGCCATCCTTGCTTCTCAGAAGTATTCTGGTGGACTTCTTCCAAGAATGATTTATTTGCTTTTCTGGCAGTCCATGGTACTTTTGATATTGTTCTTCAATACCATAATTCAAATGCATTAACTCCAACTTTTACACGCATTGGATCCCTATGAGTTGAATCAATGGCACTTAACAACAACGAACAACACTATTCTTTGAACTTCCCCAAAGTTAACAAGCAAATTGCCTTGAGAATGTCCCTAAAAAAAACATTGCCATGATCTTTGCTCTTGACCAATTCACTTTTTCTTTGGCTAGTCCACTTCTACCTCTTGCTAGCCATTGCAATGATGGTGCTTTATCTTCAGGATTACACTGGTAAAACAATGTTTCACCTTCTGTTACAATTCATCCAAGAAATGCTTCAGGATCTGATCCTACCTGATGCAAATTTCCATCGAAAGCTCTGCTCCTATCTGCAGTTAATTTTAATGCAACTGTTTTGCTTAACTTTATTTTTTCAGTCAAAATTGTGTAATTCAATTTTGTAAGTCAAAATTGTGTAAGTCAATTGAGATGTCCATGGCACTGACCGTTGTTTTGAACGTTAATTGTTAGTCCTTTTTAATCATGGTTGTTGTTGTTAAGTGCAAACCTGTATAGGGTTTCCAAGGAGTATTGGTGATTTAGTTTTGCCAACCTCATGGTTAGCAGTCCAGTGTTTACCCTGCAATGCCACACCAGGGCCCCAAAATACCCAAACCCAACCCAACATCATTAAGTGGATTCTAACTCATCGTGGCTCCATGTAGGATCTCTGAGGCTATAAAATTTTACAGAAGCAGAAACTTTCTCTTTCTTCCATGGGACAGCTAGTAGATTTGAACTACTGACTTTGTGGTTAGCAGTTCAACATATAACCCACTATGTTTTTATCCTTGTAAATTGAGGTGGATGGTCTGCTTCTGTGGGCTTCATCTTCAACGGCATCTTTTTAAATGAGTTATCTATTTGTAAACTGCTGATTTCCTTAGAGTGTTACCCTCATAAACCTTTTTTTTTTTTAAAGCATCAATTATTTAACCATTCTTCTACCTAACCTTCACCGTAAATCTTATGTTTAGCTTCAATTTTAGCAGAATTCATGTTGCTCTAATAGGAACCCTTTTCAGTCTGATATCATGTCTTTCTTCGTGCCTCAAATTAGATTCTGCTTAGACATATTATAACAAGGTGTTGTTGTCAGATGCCATCAAGTGGGCTCCAACTCATATCGACTCCATGTGCAATAGAACAAAACAGTGCTTAGTCCTATGCCAGCCTCATAATTGTTATATTTCAGCCCATTGCTGCTGCCCTGTGTCAATCCATTTCCTAGGAGCTTTCCACTTTTTCATTGACCCGCCACTTTACCAAACATGATGCCCTTCTCCAGGGATTGGTTCCTCCTGATAACATGTCTGAAGTATGAGAGACAAAGTCTCGCCCTCCTTTTTCTCAAGGGTATTCTGGCTGTACTTCCAAGAAAAATGTATTTGCTTTTCTGGCAGTCTATGGTACTTTTAATATTCTTCTCCAATACCATAATTCAAATGCATTGATTCCAACTTTTATATGGATACAAATTTAAGCCATGTTATTTTACATGACTTAAAATAACATGGTTTAAATCAGGCACACCTTAATCCTTAAAGGTCACTTTGCTCTTAACACTTTAAAGATGTCTTTTGAATTGTTTGATTTCTTGACAGCTGTATCCTTGAGCACTGATTGTGGACCCAAGCAAATGAAGTCAGTCTTGGCAACTCCAATCTTTTTTCCATTTATTATTGGTTCAGTTATGAGGATTTTAATTTTGTTTACATTGAGGTGCAATCCATACTGAGTACTGTATCCTTTGATCTTCATCAGTAAGTGTTTCAAGTCTTCTTTGCTTGCAGCAAGCAAGATTGTGTTTACAGCAAGCAAGATTCAACATAACACAGGTTGTTAATGACTCTTCCTTCAATCTTGATGCCACATACTTCTTCATATATTCCAGCTTTTCAGATTTTCTCAGCATGCAGATTGAATAAGTATGGTGAAAGGATAAAACCATGGCACACACCTTTCCTGATTTTAAACCATTTAGTATCTCCTTGTTTTATTCTAACAACTACCTCTTAGTCTATGTACAGGTTCTTGATGAGCACAATTAAGCATTCTGAAATATGATTCCTACAATGTTATCCATAGTTTGTTACTATCCACACAGTCCAATATCTTTGCATAGTCATCAAAACACAAGTAAATATTTTTCTGATAGTCTCTGCTTTTAGCCAAGACCCAAGTCATATTTTGAGTGACTAACAGTCTGAGAGACTCATCTTCAGGTACTACATCTGACAATATTCCATTCTTTTCATAAGCTTTTTAGTGGTTAACTATTAATAAGTCATCTGCCTATCTTTCTTTCTGATCTGTTGTAGTCTGGAAGTTCGGAAGAAACCTGTTCACCATAGGTAGCTCTGCTGGTATTTATCTTCCAGCATCATGGCAACACACAAACCACCACAATACAACAAATTGACAGGTGAATGGCAATGAGACGATATACGATAGAATGAATGTAAAACTAATGTTCTCCCATGTAAACTATCACATAATTCACAATAAAACATTTAAGAAAAAAAAAAATAGTGAACCAGAGATATCAATTTATAATGAAACCAACTACAAAGTAAAAAGCTATCCCTTGGTACATGGAAAGAATTGTAATGGAGCAAAGTATATGATTTGTTGAACGTAAAAATGGTGATCTGATCTGTAAACCTTCACTCAATTCACAATAAAAGGCTTAAAATAATTTTTTAAAAAATTGACAGGTGAGTAGTGGTATAACAAGTTAGTACATGTCTATTTTGTTGCAACATTTTTTTTTTTTTTAAATCCATACAGGTTTTCTTCATAGTATGCATTTTCCATGAACTTTTTCAAGACTCCTAGAATTTACCTTTATAACTCATTGCAATTTGTAATTATTTGTTTGTTTTTAGTGTTTATGGTAGAGTAGTGGTTACAAGTCGGGCTGCCAACCTCAAGGTCAGCAGTTCGAAACTACCAGTGGTTCCATGGGAGAAAGACAAGGCGTTCTGCTCCTGTAAAGATTTACAGCCTTGGAAACCTTGTGCAGGGTCACTATGAGTCAGAACCAACTCCACCACGGTACTTAACAACAACAAGAACAACTCCCACATCAGTTGGAAGTTCAGTGAGGGCAGAAAATGTTTCTGAGTTTCTCACATTTGCAGCTTCAGAATCTACTACAGTGGAATCCACCCTGCCAGAGGCCCAAGGCCATATGCATTTGAAAGGGGTTAGTACAAGGGAGAAGAGATGAATGAAATTGAATGTTTTAAAAGCTTTATATGTTTGACTGTCTTATGGATATTGGTTTCTCCTGCTTATTATTGTAAAATAGACATATGTGTGATAGAAATGAATACTGGGTATGATGATTACAGAAAGCTTGTAAGCTCGTCTTCAGCCTATACTTGACGGTGGAGGTGGTAGTGTGGTAGTGGTGTGCCTTGAAGTTGGTTCTGACTCATAATAACCCTGCATATGGTTTCTGAGGCTGTAAATCTTTACAGAAGCAGAAAGCCTCATCTTTCTCCTGCAGAAAGACTGGTAGTTTTGAACTGATGACCTTGAAGTTAGCAGCCCACTCATAACCACTATTTACTAAAAGGTGGGTTAGAATTTGCCCTAGGGAGTGGGGTGGGGAGGTTGAAATCCTCTTGATTTAAGACTTTAAAGATGAATCTACAAAAGAGCCTTAGATGAATCCTTCCTAGTTGGTATATTTGCATTTGAAAAGACATGCAAACCAACCCAGAACTTCTCGGAGAACAGGAAATTCCTTTTTGAAAGAACACAGAAGAATGGAAGCAGACAGCTTGGTGTTTTGAGATTCTGAGGCATCAAGGCAGGGAAAGTCAGCTCATAAGAGAACACCCCCTTCTAGAACTGAAAGTTAAAGAGTACAACAGCATATGCTTACTGGTGACATCTGGGTCTACATGTGAGTGGAAGTGGGAAAAATGCAGCAATAAAGACAAGGCTGAGTTTGAATATGTTCTATTGGCATCCATTGACTATGAGATTAGATAAAAAGGAAGGCTGGCTGGCCTGATTTAAGGAGTTATGTGAACTCCTGAGCCCACAGGCAATGACCTAGCTAACCCCTGGGGGCTAGAGTTGAGAGTGAAGGGACCAACAGGTTTGAAGTTCAGAAAGGTGTGTGTAAATTCCCAAACTTGCTGGTACCCATTTAACTTAGCTTGGGTTGTTAGGGCTAAATTGATCAGAACGTGGTCTTTTTTCTCCTACGGAACAGCTGGTAGTTTCGTACTGCTGACCTTACGGTTGGCAGCCCAATTTGTAACCACTATGCTACCAGCTCTGATAGCGTAGTGGTTACGAATCGGGCTGCGAACCTTAAGGTCAGCGGTTCGAAACTACCAGCCGCTTCGCAGGAGAAAGATGAGGCTTTCTACTCCCGTAAAGATTTACACCCTCGGAAACCCTGTACAGGGTCGCTATGGGTCGGAACTGACTCGAGGGCACTTAACAACAACAACAATGCTACCAGAGCTCCTTGTCATGGAGTATAGGGATGGGCAATTGACATTGGCTATCAAAAACAAGTGGATTATAAAGGCATGAAATGGTTTACCTACAAGCTTTCATGGGTGTGCTTAATTTTAGAATGAGGGAGCAAAGGAGAATCCACACTGACTAATTTTCCTTCAGATAGGTCTGGTGAAAGTGGGTTGGAGGATGATGTTGAGAGGATTTTGTGGTTTAATTATGAGTAATTATTAGCAGGATTAATGCCTTTTGACTGTCAAAACTATATTTACAGTATATGTGTAATGAATAAGGGGGAGTAGTTAATCTTTCATTTCAGGAATAGATGATTCTAGGACCATCTTAAAAGAAGAGCATGAGTGGAGCTTGGAATCCCTGTCTAGAAAAGCAGTGACAGCAGTGGTGATGTTACAGAAAGACAGAACAGCTATGGACTGTAGACATTGAATAAGATTGTGTGCCTATGGACTGAAGACTGGATTGCAGAATGTGTCCTTTGGACATTTAAACAAATATATGTATTTTGTTTTGTTTTGTATATGTGCATCAATATTTTTGCTTTGTTCACTTGTGACATAAAAGATGTAAATGGGACCAGTATTATTTTGACTGTACATGTTTTATTTATATCATGTTAGACGCCAATATGTCTTTAAATTTTTCTTTATTTAGAGATTATGCATATGGTTTATAGGTGTCAAGTTGGCAAGGGTTCAGTGCAATATTTAGGGTTTTTTGTTAGCTTGACTAGGCCAGGATTTCCAGAGGTTTAACAGTTAGGATGTGCTTATTTCCATGGTGATGAAACCTCATATAGGAATAGTTAATTCTATGAAGAATGACTATGAATAGCAATCATTTTAAGGGATGCTTCCTGGGAGGTGTGGCCTGCTCCCAATATAATGGACATGTGAGACGGATTCTTCCTCTCTCGTCTTTTGGGGACTTGGGACTCTGCAATTGCTAGCAATTTCCTGGATAATAAACTTTCTTTATATTTATGCATATATGCTTTACTTCTCTAGAAAACTGGCCCAAGACAAGGGCCTTCTTAAATAATCAGTCCCTCTTGATAACATTCCAAACAAGCAAGATAAAGTCATCTAGCTTAGAAATTGTCCCACTTCTAAGGAACATTCTGGTGGTACTTCTTCCAAGACATATTTATTCATTATTTTAGCACTTCATTGTTTATTCAATATTTTTCATGAAATCCATAATCCAAATGCATCAATTCTTCATCAATCTGTCTTTTCTGTTTTTCAGTTTTTGCGACAACTGAAAATATCATGGCTTGGGTCAGCCACAAAAAGGGAAATTTTTTTTCTGTTTAACACTTTAAAGAAGTTTTTTGTAGTAGATTTTCCCTAGGCAATATGTTATTTAAGGAGCTCTGGTAGCGTAGTGGTTACGAATCAGGCTGCTAACCTCAGGTTCAGCAGTTCGAAACTACCAGCTCTTCCACAGGAGAAAGATGAGGCTTTCTGATCCCATGAATATTTACAGCCTCAGAAATCCTGTACAGGGTCATGATGAGTCGGAACTGACTCCATGGCACATAACAACAACAACAACAATATTTTATTTGATTTCCTGATTGCTGTTTCATGGGTGTTGATTGTGGAGCTAAGTAAAATTAAATCCTTGACAATGTCATTTCCCGCCCCCCCCCCATTTATTGTAATGTTTCTTATCAGTACCATTGTGAGGATTTTTGTTTTCTTTATGTTGAGGAGTAATCCATACTGAAGAGTTTGATTTTTATCTGTAAGTGTTCTAAGTACTCTTCACGTTCAACAAGCAAGGTTATGTCATGAAATGGAATATTTGTGAGCTGAAATGGACTGGTATTGGTCATTTGAATAAGCCATAAGAGCTACTATTCCAGGAGGACAAATGAAAGAGAAATGGTGTCATTCATGAAGTACAAACACACTGTCAGAAATAGGATAATAATCATAGGTCTATAAGGTAGACCAATTAATGAAACTATTATTTAAATTTATGCACCAACCACTAATGCTGAAGATGGACAAATTGAAGATTTCTACCAATTTGTGCATTCTAAAATTGATCAAGCAGTCAATCAAGATGCATTGATAATTACTGGTGATAGGATTACAAAAGTTGAAAACAAAGACCAAGCATCAGTAGTTAGATAATATGACCTTGGTGATACAAATATCACAGGAGATTGGATGATGATATCCTTCAAGACCAATGGCTTACTCATTGGAAATATAATTTTTCAAAAGCATGAATGACAACTATATATTTACATTTTAGAAAGAATAAATATGACAACTCTGTGGAGCAATTACTAGAGGTCACAATAGAAAACTGGAAAGCCAGTTAAGAGGCTATTGTAATTGAGGGGTGAGAAACCATGGGCATGGAAAAAAGTGCATAGATTGTGGACATCTTTTACAGGTGTCTAGAGAACACACTGACAATGTTTCTCTGCTATTCATAGAGTGCAATCATTTCAAGAGGTACCATATGAACAAGAGCCAATGATACTCAGGGAGGAAGTACAAAGTGCATTGAAAGAATTGGCAAAAAACAAGGCACCAGGAATTGATGGAATAAAAATTGAAATCTTTCAAGAAAGTGAGGCAGCACAAGAGGCACTCACTCATCTCTGCCAAGAAATTTG
>NW_006408618.1:8653361-8656419 GCF_000296735.1 Chrysochloris asiatica
GGAGGGTCAGAGAAAAAGAGGAAGACCCCCAACGAGATGGATCAGCCGGATGGCATCATTGATGGTGTCAAGTGTGGCAATGGTTAGTGAGGTTGACCCAGGATCGGACATTGTTTCATTCTGCTGTGCATGGGGTTGCTATGAGTAGGTTCCGACTCGATGGCACCTGACAACAACAACAGAGAACACACTGAGTCCTAGGTGGCGCTCTAGGCTAATGTGTCAGACTGCAAAGTTATTCGAACTGCAAGGTCCATGGTTCAAGCTCATCAGATGCTCACTGGAAACCCTATACAGGGTTGCTATGGGTTGGAATCAACTCAATGTCACTTAACAACAATAGAGAACCCACTGGTAGACAGACTATGAGTATGAGGCGAATTTAGGCAAGATTCCTAGTTTAAATTTAGGCATCAGCAACTGGGTAAACGATGGAGCTGTTTACTGTGAAAGGGAAGCCTCAGGGATGGCTTATTGTGGAGGAAGTTGAATAAAGAGTTTTATTTTGAGCTGTGTTGAAAATGGAGAGACACAGGCCAGCTAGATAATGCATAACTCTTACGCTCATTTTGTATAAAATTATAACCATGGAAAAAGTTTATGTGGGTGAATCAGTTACTGCCCACACTTCCTCATTATCAGGCTATAGTGAAAACAAGCCTGAGGTTTTACCACATTTGCAGACATCTTGTCATTAACCAGTAGGCACAGAGCAATTCATACACCTGTTCTATCAACTTGTTGTAGTCCCGACTCACTGTCCTTCTGGGTGCTCCAACCATTGCATGGCATTACAAGTTCACTCAGCAGAAAATATTCCAAGACAGAATCACACATCCAGAAATCCTTTTCCCTAAAGGCTAGATTCAGGACCATTTAGGAGTCCTGGTGTGGCTCTACAGGATAATGCACTGGACTGCAAGGTCAGTTCAAACAGCAAGGTTGGTGGTTCAAGCTCACCAGCCACTCCTATACTATGGGTCGGAACAGACTCTACAGCATTTAGCAACAAGGAAAGCAAGCATCCAGTATTTTTCTTAAAAGTACAGAGTATAGACTCTGCTAGATTTTTATACCCTGTTTTTGTGTAGTTGGGGAAAGTCCCTAAATTATTTTAGCCAATTCCCATATCTTGATTATCTCTAATTTGACCTATGAAAGCCCATTTCTAACATCCATTATGCTGATTAACAAGCCACTAATTTCACAAATGAAAACCCAGTTTTGACTTTCAGCATGCTAATTAGCAAAATGTCTGGTGTTGATCAGAGTTAAAGATAGCTGAAGTGCTTGTACTAACTGCCTCTGGAGTCTAGCCTCTCTGTAATGAAGCCAGCTGTAGTGCAAATTCTTGATTAGAGAAACTGTCTATAGCTTAAAGTAACTAATACACACCTTTATAACACATTCTCTAGGTTGAAGTATTGCAAAGATGATGACAGATAATAGCTCAAGTTAGACATTAGATAACCACATGAGGCAAGTTATTGGTGAATGTATAGACAAGTATGATGCTCAGGACAAGAAAAGACTCCTCATCGTATATATGGTATTTAAAGTCATGAAATAATATGAGTTCATTCACAGAATGAGTGCACATACAAGGAGGAAAAAGGTACAAAGACAAAAGCTGAAGACATTGAATGCTGTGGTCCATTAGAGGAGATCAAGAAATAGTCAGCAGTGTAGTCGGATAACTAGAAAATAGTGTTGTCCTAAAAGGTAATTATTAGTCACAAATGACTGAACTGCACTTAACAGCAGCAATAACAAAAGCTAAGTAAAAAAGAGTTTTAAAAAAGGAGTAACCAATGTATTACAGCCTCGGAAACCCTGTACAGGGTCGCTATGGGTCGGAACCGACTCGAGATGGCACTTAACAACAACAACAACAACAACAACAACCAATGTATTAAGCATTACTGGGATAAGATTGAGAGCTGATGGTTGGATTTCGTAAGACTGAAATTAGTGATATCTCCATAAGGGTCATTTCCATATTGTAGTTGGGACAAAAAGTTGATAGGAGTGGGATGAGAAGAGAACAGGAGGCAAAGAAATAGAAACAGAATTTGGATAACTTTTGAGAATGGCTTTCCTACACAGGGAAAAGAGAAGTGGAATGGTAGTTGGAGATTGTAAGAGTTTTTGGTTTGTTGTTTTTATCATGAGAGGTACTATAGCATTTTTGCATACTGGCAGAAATGATCTATTAGAGAGGACAAATAAATGATATAAGAGAACTCTCCTCCTGATGGTATATCATGGGTGAAAATCCTCTCCCACCCACTATTACCATCTCAGTCGATAAATTCCCTGCAGTCAAGCTGAATTTCTAACATATAGGTAGAGGTTAACAAGTCCAGCTGTTAACCAAAAAGTTGGAGTTTCAAGTCCAACCAGAGGCACCTCAAAAAGAAAGGCCTAAAGACCTAATTCTGAAAAATCACTCATTAAAGCCCTTTGGAACACACTTCTACTTTTATATTGGGTAGCTATAAGTCAGAGTTAAGTTGATAGCATCTGGTTTGTTTACAGTAGAGATGGAGTAGCTTCGTTATTCATAGGGTTAGAAAAAATAATTTCTAAGAAGAATTTATTAGAAGAATTCGAATTCTAAATTTACAAAATAAAAAGGAAGTGAGAGCTGCGGGAGCCACCATACTGCAGTAATCCACTAAGAAGACAAACACAAAAGGAAAGAGGCGAGGCACCCGCCCTATGTTCTCCAGGCCTTTCAGAAAACATGGGATCCTTCTTGTGGCCACATACATGTGAATCTACAATAAAGGCAATATTGTGGATATCAAGGGAATGAGCACAGTTCAAAAAGTCATGCCCACAAATGTTACCACAGTAAAACTGGAAGAGTCTAAAATGTTGTGAACAAGCAAGTCAAGGGCAAGATTCATGCCAGGAGAATTAATGTGTGCATTGAGCATATTAAGCACTCTAAGAGCCAAGACAGCTTCTTGAAGTGAGTGAAGGAAAATGATCAAAAAAGAAGGAAGTCAAAGAGAAAGGGACATGGGTTCAGCTAAAGAACCAGCCTGCTCTC
>NW_006408618.1:8656616-8666661 GCF_000296735.1 Chrysochloris asiatica
CATTTTGTTCCCCAATTCGCTTGATAATAAATGCTTTTATTATTGAAAAAAAAAAGGAAGTGAGAATATGTTCAGAACATCAAGGAAGTCACCTCAGACCTTCACCTTAGGCCTAGGAGTAGATGAGAGACCTCTCCTCTGTTAAGCATTGGCAATGGATTGTGTCTGAGAACATTTTTAATTAGCCTGATTCTTAAGTTGCAGGTTTATCCAGACCACCAGTTATCTGTCAGCCTCAGTAGCTACAGAAACAACCTCTGGTAACAAGAGCCGAAATCTGCCAGTGTCTGAATCAAAGTGAAAGGAAGAAACAATCAACCGTGAACCAGAGAGAGGAACTCCATGCTCCACTGAGTGGGTGCTGAGGCTTTCTCCATCTCTTCTTGAGATCATAAGTCTCAGATAATTAAGTCTGAAGTCTGTGTGCCAAGAATAAATGCTGCAGACCCTGACAAGCCCAGGAAGGAAGGTGGCTGCATGCGATCTGGCCCTACCTCATTCCTACCCCAAGATTCTAGGTCCTCTGGCTGGGGCACTGGTTATGTGTACTTCTAGAATCAGTCTGATGCTTATTCTGTCTCACTGAGTCGTCTCAGTGACCTTGACTAAGGATCTGAATGTGACTTCACAAAGCCCCCTCTTTTTCCCTTAGCCCTCTATCCTCTTCCTGGTTGATTTAGCCAGGAATTTAATATGTGTACCTGAAACTTTGGAGCAAACTTCTCATTGCTAACTTCTCCAATCTCTACACTTAAGTTTATAGAGTTCATTGTACTGAAATATTTTTGACCCTGCATCCTTGCTGTAAAGTGAAATCATCTTCAGACTGAAAACAAATTCCTTACAAGAGATCCAAGGCCTTTTCTAGACTCTCCCCACCTCTTCTGAGTCCTCTTTGTCCTCTTTCCACTTTGTTGTCATGCAATTGACACTGCAGATATGAAGAGTACTAAGTTCTTGGCTAAACACACAAGCCCTTTTCTTTGCAGATAATGTATTTTTGACTTTTCTGTATCTGATGAACTCATCTTTCAGTACCTAGCTCATATGCAACTTCCCCTCTGAAAACTACTATTGGGGATGTTTTTGGTCACTATCTAGTAATATCTAGTCTTTTCCCTTCTTTTCACCCTTTCCTTACACCACACATAAAATTTATTGTTGTTGTTATGTGCCATGGAGTCAGTTCTGACTCATAGCAACCCTGTACAGGGTTTCTGAGGCTATAAATCTTTACGGGAGCAGAAAGCTTCATCTTTCTCCCATGGAACAACTGGTAATTTCCAACCGCTGACCTGAAGGTTCACAGCCCGATTCGTAGCCACTACGCTACCAGAGCACCTAAAGAGAAGCTTATTTCAGCAAAGAAGAAATGTTCTTTTCTCATATGCTTATTATGACCATTGCTTTTCCTTACAACTTTTCCAGGTGAATGCTACTCTTGCAGAAGTGAGCACATGGCCTAAACTGACTTAAGGGAAGACATTTCTTTCATATTTGAGTAGAGGTGTTTCTTTCCATCTCGTTGGGCATGGACAAAGAAGCCTTTTAGTCTTATTCCTGCTGACCATCTTCTTGAAACCATTAGGAAAGCGATGGTCACTTTCAGCTCATAAAGAGTACAGAACTCAGAGAACAGCGGATAAAAAAATCAGAGACCTGATCATGCTTTAATGTTTGCCAATCATGACTTGGACATTTTATTATGAGACGTGATAAATTTTCTTTTTATTTCAGTCAATCGAGCCTGGGTTTTCTGATGTTTACAGCTGAACACCTACTACTGATGAATTCACTCAGTTGCCTAAAGATTGTTGTTGTAGTTATTGTTAAGTGCTGTCGAGTTGGTTCCGACCCATAGTGACCCCGTATAGGATTTCCAAGGAGCAGCTAGTGAGCTTGAACCACCAACCTTGCAGTTCAAACTGCTTTGCAGTCTGGCACATTAACCCAAAGTGCCACACCAGGACTCCAAAGACTGTTAGCACTCCTCATTAATACCCTTTGGAACATGGTTGTACTCTTACACACATTGGGCATACAGTCACCATGAGTCAGAATCAAATTGATGGCAGCTGCTTTAATTACAAGGCTCCCTGACGGTGTAGGAAGTTACATGTTGGGCTACTAATGACAAGGGCAATGATTTGAGTCCACCAACCTCCCATAAAGAATACAACCTCAGAAACCGTGTACAGTGTTGCTATGAGTAAGAACCAACTTTATAGCATATCGTTAGGAAGCTAAGTTTGGTTATAGTCAAGTGGTAGTCTCTTAAGGATGCATTGGGATGGAAAAAAAGTAATTTCTGGAAGAATTAGAATTCTTGTATAAAAAGGAGAGAGTGGTATATCTTGATGACCGAGGAAGACTGGCTCAAAGAGAAATGAGAGGCTTCTCCTCTGTGAACCATTGGAATTGGTTTTGTTGGAGACTTTTGTTTGGCAGTTCTGCCATTGGACTTTATCATAGTACATTTGCACACAGTACAAACACACATTGTTGTTGTTGGGTGCCAACCCATAACAATCTGATGTGGCAGAATAGAACTGCCCCTAGGGTTTTCTTGGTTGTAAACTTTATGGAAGCAGATTACCTTTCCTTTGTAGAGATTCTGGGTAACTGGGCTTGTCAACATTTTGGTTCACAGATAAATGCTTAATTGTTGCAACATGAGGGTTCCTTTTAAAATGTTCATACTAGATTTGTATAATTTTCTCTCCACAAGACTGTAAGCTCATAGATGTCTACATATCTTTAATGTCCTACATAGTTACCAGCACATAATAGGATGATGGCTATAGAATGCTTGGACAAATAAATAAATAGATGAATGTCTTAGTAATCTTCCCAAAACTAATCCATTGAATTATAAACTATTAAGAAATCATAAGCTAATTATAAACTATTAACAAATAAAAAGCAAGGAGATGGAAGTACCCTTTTAAAGAAAACAAGGCTAATAACTAAAGAGATACCAGTGTTTTGGATTGATAAGCTCCTTGAAACTTAGTTTCCTATTGTGCCCTCTAATTGCTACAGGGACAGAGAATTGAAGGGATATTAAAGCCAATGAATCCACCTCAGACTTTACCTAGAGTCCAGATTACTTGTAGATTTAAATCTTATCTACAGCACTTACCAGTAATTTGACCTTGAGCAACCACTCTATAGTTCACTTTTCTTCTCTACAATATGAGGACTTGCTTGAGACTTAAACAAGGTTACGTGTAAGAAGAATCTCTCATAATGCCTGGGTCAGACTAAATAACCAAGGTCATACAAGGATGCGTTGGAGATAGACAGATATTTTGGTTTGTTTTGCCTTAATTGAGAAAGATTTCCTTACTAGAGAAATTCTAATTTGCCATTCCCTGGAGTTCAGATCCTTGCTATCTGGACTCCACTCATTTTTGAGCTTGGCTGTAGAGACAAAAGCAGAACATTCCTTATGTTGTCACAGGTCCCTGTAGTTTGCTAGTTAAGAAAATAAACTGGAATAGAAAAAGTAGGACAATGAAATCTATAGAACAGGATGGAAATGCCTAATCATTAGATCCCTAGCTGACTTGGGACATCTTTTTACCAGCCTTGAACTCAGGGAGGTGGGCATTATTACTCCATCTTAAAATAAATAAGAGTAAGAAGGCCTAGGCTCAGAGATGCTTGACTGCTAACCACTTAGTGACTCTGCTGGAGAATAACTTGGTGATCTACTCCATACAGATTTCAGTCTAGGAAAGCCTGTCGGGGAAGTTCTACTCTGTCACATTGGGTTGCTATGAGCCAGAATCAACTCAACGAAATCAATCAACTAACAACCACAAGGCTTAGAAAGGATAAAAATTTCTCCAAAGGCTTATTAGTTAGGGCATCGCTTCCAGTATAAGTCAATTTGGTTTCAGAGCTGGGTAGGGGGTGAGTGGAGAGGGGCAGCATGAAGAGCAAGTCTATGGTCTTACCTAGTACACCACAGAGGAATAATCATAGGACATTGAGAGGAGACAGCCAATTTGCATCCTTTACATATGTATATATACTTTTTCCTTCCTGTTTCCTTAGAGAGAATGAATGATCTATTAGTACTTTAATTCATTCCCTGCAGTTGGTGCAACAGGCACTCAGGCCAGTCCACAGGGAAACCAGAAAAAATGTAGTAGGGCTCTTAGAAATCATGCTCTTTACATGAAAATAGATCAGGCAGAGGGAGGGACGGAACTGAAAATAGCCTGAGGGAGTGAGAGACAAAACACATGAAACAGCGAGAGGGAGCCTGAGAAAACTGATGTGGTAAGGAAAGGGCACTGTGCAGAGAGGAGCACATAAAGGGAGGAGATGGAAAGCGTTGTTCAGGATTCTGTTAAACCATCCATTCATCCCCTGAGGCAAATCATTCCTGGAAAGACAGGGTGTTTCAAATTACGCCAACTTAGTTAAAGTACCAGTTCCTTGGTAGTGTATCTGCTCTTTCAGGAACATTCATTTTCTGAAGGAGATAGGTAGACTGATGGACAGGCAGATGGGTGGAATTATAAAATATCTGGAAAGTACAGGAAAGCATAATGAACAAAATCAACCATCCCATCATGTAGATATAATCATTGTTACATTGTTTTAACTTTTCATTGTGAATGGAGGGAAAGTTTACAGACAAGATAGTTAGTTTTACATTCAACAAATCATACACTTTTACATTCAACAAATCAACAAGGATCTCCATGATTGCAATCCCCTCCATGTAACAACAGTTATCCCACTTCCTCCCTGTGCATCCTATTTCCATTCACTCCACCTTCCCATACTTTCTCAACTATGTCCTTAGAGAAATGTTGCCCTTTTGATTTTGAATGATTAACCATTTCATGTTGAGGATATTTTACTAGTGTAGCTGTCCCCACTATACACCTATCTACTGTTGTTGTTTGTTAAGTGGGTGGAGTCAGTTCTGACTCACAGTGACCCCTTATAAGGTTTCCAAGGAGTGACTGGTGGGTTTGAAATGCCACAGTGCAGTTCAAACTGACCTTGCTGTCCAGTGCTTTATATACTACAGCGCCAAACCAGGACTCCCCCTATTTACTGTTTGGCTAAAAATTGGGCCACAAAGGTGAGTTCCTTTCCAGACCTGAATGGATGATTGAGGGTCACAGTCTTGGGTTACTCAAGTCTCTTTCTGACCAGTAAGCCCAGTTTTGTTCCACATTTTCTCCCACTGTATCCAAGTAGTTCTAATGTGATCCCTTTCAAAGTAGTTGCTAGTGGTAGCTAGGTACCATCTAGTTCTTCTGGTCTCGGTGTCACGGAGACTGATATTTACATGTGTCATTAGGCCACTGGACTAACTGGCTCCATCCATCTTCAATACACATCACTATTCCTTCTTCCACACATGGAGATACCAATAGTTGCACCTTAGATAGATGCCCATGAATTTTTAAGATCCCAGATGTTACTCACCAAAGTAGAACATTGCCTTTGTGAACTATGTTATGGCAATTGTTAGTGTCCTGAGCCCACAGACCCAGTAACTCATTGCCTTAAGATGTTTGATAATAGCTAACAAGGTTTCATCATTTTACCTGCTGTATGCTCCACCACATTCACTGATGCGTTTACATCAAAGGTAAAAACACATGTACAC
The DNA here is from genome assembly GCF_000296735.1 of Chrysochloris asiatica. Classification (NCBI taxonomy): domain Eukaryota; kingdom Metazoa; phylum Chordata; class Mammalia; order Afrosoricida; family Chrysochloridae; genus Chrysochloris; species Chrysochloris asiatica. Next base: position 8,662,258 of record NW_006408618.1, read on the forward strand.
ATATCCTCTTTCAAACTCTCATATATTTGTGGGCATACTCCTACTCTTCCTCCCACAACTATTCAGCCTGTGCATCTGTCAACATATCTAACTACAGAACACTGTTGTTCCAAGGTTGTCTATATAATACTATTTACCTCTATCCTCTTCAGCCCTAGCATACCTACATGTGTTTTCACCTATCTTCATCATTCTGCCAACCTCCCTCTTCTTATATATTGCCTTCTCCATTACCCAAGTTAACATGTATCAACCCTCTAGCTACTGAATTACTCTCTCTTCCCTCCCACCCATGGTAGCTGTCAAATAATGCTTCTTTTATAAAGAAAACCCTTTCTTGAATTTTTACAATAACGGCCTCACAGTATTTGTCCTTTTGTGATGCACTAATTTCACTCAGTATTATATCATCCAGGGTCATTCATGTTATGAGGTGTTTCACAGATTTGTTGCTATTCTTCATGGTTGCAAAATATTCCATTGTGTGTATGTACCAAATTTTGTTTTATCCATTCTTCCATTTTTGCTGTGTGAATAGTGCCGCAATGAATATCAGTGTACGTATATCTTCTAATGTCTTAGATTTTAATTATCATGAACATGTACCAAGTAGAGGGATCCTGGTGTGGCACTGTGGATTAATGTGCTGGACTGAAAAGTCATCTTGAACTGCAAGGTTGGCGATTCAAGCTCACCAGTCGCTCCTTGGAAACCCAGTTGCTGTGGGTTGGAACCGACTCGACAGCACTTCACAACTTCAGCAACAGCAGGAGAGATTGCTGAATGTCATACAGTATTTCTATTTCTAAGTTTCTGAGGAAGTGCCATACTGTTCCACAGTGGTTGAATCATTTTACAGTCCCACCAGCAATGTAGGAGGGTCCCAGTCTCTCCACAGACTCATCAGCATTTGTTGTTTTCTATTTTTTTGAATTTTGTTATTAATGCTGGGGTAAGATGCTATCTTATTGTTATTTTGATTTGCATCTCTCTAATGGCTAATGATCATGAACCTTTCTTCATATGTTTGTTGGCTGCCAGAATGTCTTCTTTGGTAAACTGCCTGTTCATGCCCTGTACCCATTTTTTAATTAGGTTGTTTGTCTTTTTCTTGTACAGACATTGTAGTTTTCTATAAATTTTAGATATTAGGACTGTATCTGATATGTCATTGCAAAAAAATGTTTCCCTGTCTGTGGACTCTCTTGTTATTCTTTGTTTCTAATTTTTAGGAGGTCATTTATTTTGTCTTCTGCTGTTTCTGTGCTTTTAGTTAGGTTTGACAGTGAATTTATGCTATGTATTAAAGCCCATCTTTCTACTCCCGTAAAGATTTACACCCTCGGAAACCTTGTACAGGGTCGCTATGGGTTGGAACTGACTCGACGGCACTTAACAACAACAACAACATTAAAGCCTATAAATTTGTTCTTCTTATTTTCATTGATGATCTTGATAGTTTTATGTTTTACAGTTAGGTCTTTAATCCATGCTGAGTTTGTTTTTGTATGTGGTGTGAAACATGGGTCTTGTTTCATTCTTTTGAAAATGGATTTCCAGTTTTGACAGCACCATTTGTTGAAGAGACTATCTTTTCTAGATTTAATGTGTTCTGCCACTTTTTCAAAGATCAGCTGATGGTGTGTAGAGGAATTTACTCTGGGTTCTCAGTTCTAGTCCACTGATCTCTGTAGTAGATTTTGAATTCAGGGAGTGAGAGGACTTTGTTCTTGTTTTTAAGCAAAACTTTACTTATCCGAGATCTCTTTACTTTGCATATAAAGTTAGTGATCAGTTTTTTTCCATCTCTTTAAAGAATGACATTGGAATCTGGATTGGGATATCATTATATCTATAGATTGCTTTGGGTAATGTTGACATGCTCCCAAAGCTAAGTGTCCTATCCATGAGCATGGTCTAATCTTCTGCTTTTGTAAATCTCTTCTGGATTCTTGTAATAGTGTTTTGTGGAGACCTGGTGTGGTGCTTTAAGATAAACACTGGTCTTTTAACCTAAAGGTCATCAGTTCTAATCCACCGGCCACTCTTTGGAAACCTGTACATGGTCACTGTGAGTCAGAACCAACTCGATAGCAATAAACAACATGAACAGTAGTTTTTTTTGTAGTTTTCTTTATGTAGGTCTTATGATTCTCTGGTTAATTTATTCCTGAGGATTTAATCTTATGGTATTGTTTTCCTGATTTCCTTTTCAGAACTCTTTTTATTAGTGTGGAGGAATCCAACTGATTTTTTTATATCAATCTTGTACCCTACCACTTTGCTTAATCTTTCAATGAGTATCAATAGTTTTCTTGCCAAGTCTTTGGGATTTTCTATGTATAGGATCATATCATCAGCAAATAGAGTTTTATTTATTCATTGCCAGTTTTGGATGACTTTAATTTTCCTTTATGTCTTATAGCTTTGCTTAAAGCTTCCAACACAATATTGAATAGGAGTGGTGATAAAGAGTATCCTTGTTTGATCCCTGTTCACAAAGGATATACTTTTAGTTTCTCTGTATTGAAAGTCATGTTGGCTGTTGGACTTGTATGTTGTTATTGTTAGGTACCATCGAGTCAATTCTGATCCATAGCAATCCAGCATACAACAGAACAGAATACCACCTACACCTTCACCATCCTCACAATTGCTGCTACACTTGAGCCCATTGCTGCTACCTCTATGCCAATCCTTCTGTTTAGCTGACCCTCCACTTCACCAAGCATACCAAGCATGATGTCTTTCTCCAGGGCCTGGTTCCTCCTTATAATACATCTGAAGTATGAGACATGAAGTCTGGTTTTCTTAGCTTCTGAGGAGCATTCTATCTGAACATCTTCTTATATGGATTTGTTTGTTCTGGCAGTCCATGGTACCCTTAGTATTTTTCTCCAACACCAGCACTCAAATGCATCAATTCTTCTATGGCCTTCTTTATTCATTGTCCAACTTTCACATGCATATGAGGCTATTGAAAATATCATGGCTTGGGTCAGGCGCACTTTTGTCTTCAAATTGGCTCTTGAACACTTTAAAATGGTCTTGTGCTGCTGATTTGACTAATGCAATATGTGTTTGATTTCTTGATTGCTGTTTTCATGGGTGTTGATAGTGGACCCAAGCAATTCAAAGTCTTTGATTACTTCAATCTTTTCTCCACTTAAAATGCTGCTATTTATTGGTTCAGTAGTGAGAATTTTTGTTTTCTTTACGTTGGGGTGCAACCCATACCATCAGTAAGTATTTTATGTCATCTTTAATTTCAGCTAATAAGGTTATATCATCTGCAGGTTGTTAATGAGTCTTCCTCCAACCGTAATACCATGTTCTTCTTTATATAATCCAGCTTCTCCAATTGCTTGCTCAGGATACATATTGAATAAGTTTAGTGAAATCATACAACCCTGGAGCAAAACTTTCCTGATTTTAAACCCCTTATTCTGTCCTAACAACTGCCTCTTGGTCTGTGTATAGGTTCCTTGTTGTTGTTGTTGTTGTTGTTAAGTGCCATCAAGTCGGGTCCGACCCATAGCGACCCTGTACAGGGTTTCCGAGGGTGTAAATCTTTACGGGAGTAGAAAGCCTCATCTTTCTCCCGCGGAGCGGCTGGTAGTTTCGAACTGCTGAGCATATAAATAAGTGTTTCCAAATAATCATTCTCCATAATATTGTCATTATCCACACAATAGAAAGCCTTTGTGTAATCAATAAAGCTTAAGTAAACATCTTTCTGGTATTCTCTACTTTCAGTCAAGATCCATCTGATATCAGCAATGATATCCCTCATTCCACATCCTCATCTGAATCCAGCTTGAACCTCTCTGGCAGTTCTCTGTCAATGTACAGCTGTTTTTTAAATTATCTTGAGAAAAATTTTACTTGCATGTGATCTTAATGATATTGCCCAATGATTTTTGCATTCCATTAGCTCACATCTCTATGGAAAGGGCACAAATATGGGTCTCTTCCAATAATTTTGCCAGATAGTTTTTTTCCCAAATTTCTTGGCATATAGAAAAGTGATTGCCTCCAATGTGGCATCAGTTTGTTGAAAGATTTCAATTTGTATTACATCAATTCCTGGAGACTTGCTCTTTACTAATGCTTTCAGCGCACCTTAGATTTCTTCTTTCAGTATCACTGACTCTTGATCATATACTACCTCTCAAAATGGTTAGACATCAACCATTTTTTTTTTTTGATACAGTGACTCTGTGTTTCATTCTATCTTGTTTTGATACTTTCTGCATTATTCAGTAGTTTCCCCATAGAATCTTTCAGTACTGCAAGTCGAAACTTTAAGTTTTTTTGTCAGTTCTTTCAGCTTCTGAAATGCTGAGAATGTGTTCCCTTTTGGTTTTCTAACATCAGATCTTTGTACATTTCACTATTATATTT
>NW_006408618.1:8667807-8681271 GCF_000296735.1 Chrysochloris asiatica
TACTGCCAGTCCTGTTCATTTTTTATTGCCATTAACTTGATATATTTTTCCATCTTTTGATTTTTAGTTTATTTTTATCTTTGTGCACATCGTGTGTCTACTGTAGACAACATATTGAAGGATACTGTTTTCTTATTTTTTTCTGCTATGCTCTGTCTTTTTTGACTGGTGCATTTAATCCATTGATGTTCAGTGTAATTATCAATAGGTACAAACAAATAATTTGCCATTCTGAGTTAGTTTTGTTTGCGTGTTTTCTTATCAATTTCTTCATTGCTGTTCTTTTTAATGCTTACTTAATCTTCAAGGATATCACTTTTCTTGATTTGATGTGAAGGTGTAGTCATTTTTTTTTTTAAATTGCCCTGAAATTTATTAATTTTGTCACCAGTTTAAAACAGTCTGTTTTATCTTGAAATCTACTTGACTTCCATCTTGTATGTTTGTTTTACTTTGGGTACTTCTATATCTGGATTGGATTCTGAATGATGTTAACATGTATGTCAAACTCAGGTTGTTGTCTGCTGTTGGTTCTCATTCCAAAGGACTCCCTTTAGTATTTTTTTATGTCGACCTGGTTATCACAAATGCCTTAAATATCTGGTTATCTGGAAATGGTTCAATTTCACCATCATAGTCGAGGGACAGTTTTGCTGGGTATATGCTTCTATGTTGGCGATTTAAAAATAAAATTTTTTTTGAGTTTTGTATATGCAACTTTTCATTTTTCCCTAACTGCTCTCAGAATTCTTTTCTTATCCTTGATTTTGGAGACTGATTATGATCTTGGTGATTTTCTTATGGAATTTTTTTTGGGGGGGAGCATTCTTTCAATTTCTTACATTCTTATCTTCTCATCTTTCACTATGCTAGGGAAATATTCTTCCAACAGCTCTTCAACTATCTTTTCTGTGACTTTCATTGTGTCTTCCTGTTCTAGAATTCTAATCACCTATAAGTTATTCCTCTTCTCATTGTCCCACATGAATCTTAGTCTTTCTTCATATTTTTTCATTCATTTTCTGGTTGTTCTTCTAGCTTACTAGAATAGAGAGATTTGTCATCAAGCTCACTAATTCAGGCTTCCATTGATTCAAATACTGTCCTTTGCCTTTTCAATGTACTGTCCATTTCTGAAATGTTAGTCTTACTCTTCTGGTTTTCTATTTGCAGGTTTTGTCTCCAACCTTTTCTTCATTGTGTTTGTTTATTCCTGTAGTGTTTTTCTGCATTCTTCCTTGTTTTCCTCAACCTTTCTGTCAATCATTTGTAAATACGTAAATGTCATTCTTTTGATTTCTTATTCAAGACAACTGACTGGCTAAATGATGGTCTAGCGTCTCTCTGGGTTATGTTGATCTAGAGCTGATCCCACCTTAATCCAGGCACCAAAGCAGCCCCTGACTCACACTTGCATGGCTTCCAACCATGTGGCTCTGAACTCCCAGAAAACAGTATCTGCGCTGGAGGGTGGATGATAGTGGAAGCTGGCCATACCTCTGGTCACCAGGGGCCATGGGAAAAAAGAAGGAATCACACGTTTCCCATTGCCTGGGTGAATCTGCTTTCTGTAAGGCCTCCCTTTGTTGCCAAAGCTGCTCACAAGATGGTCGCTCCATTTCTGGCTGGTCATTCACCAGTCTGTCTCCCTCTCTCAACATCCCTGTTCAGCTTCTCCTTCCAGAAAACATTCAATCCACTTCTCCAACCTTTTCTCTGAAGTTCAGGGGTCCAGAATTTTCATCTGTGTCTGCTTCGTTTGGTCTCCCATATCTTAGTTATAGAGGATCCATGTAGTGTGTATGCCTAGTCTGCCATCTTGCCAGGAGTCCATGTATTATTGGTTTTAGAGTTATCTTTAAAATAGTTAAAGCCATAATTGTGAAATCTATTCATATCAAAGAGTTCTCTCTTTAAGTGGTGTTGCATCAATATTTGTATGTGACACAGTAGGATAAGCACTGGACTTCTACTAACCACAAGGTTGGCAGTTCCAACCTCTCAGCTGCTCTTTGGCAACCCTATACAGGGTTATTATTACATGCAAGCAAAATTTTGCTAATGATAATTAATAAATGGCTGCAACAATACATTGACAAGAAATTGCCAGAAGTTCAAATCTGATTCAGATGAGGATGTGGAACTATGGATATCATTGCTGATGTCAGATAGATACTGGCTGAAAGCAGGAAATACCAGAAAAATGTTTATCTGTGCTTTTTTGCAGTCAAGAGACCAGACGACATATTGCATTGGGCAAATCTGCTGCACAGGAACTTTTTAAAGTATTGAAGAGCAGAGATTTCAGCTTGAGGACTAAGGTGTGCTTGACCCAAGCCATGGTATTTTCAATAACCTCATATGGATGTGGAAGCTGGACAGTGAATAAGGAAGAGAGTAGAAGAATTGATGCCTTTGAGTTGTGGTGTTGGAGGAGAATACTGAAAGTGCCATGGACTGTCAAAAGAACCAATAGATCTGTTTTGGAAGAAGTGCAGCCAGAGTGTTCCTTGGAGGCCAAGATGTCTAAGCTTCGTCTCTTATACTTTGGACATATTGTCCGGAGGGAACAGTCGCTGGAGAAGGATATCATGCTGGGTAAGGTGGAGGGTCAGTGAAAAAGAGGAAGACCTCTAACGAGATGGATTGGCCAGGTGGCATCATTGATGGACTCAAGTGTGGCAGCGGTAGTAAGGTTGACCCAGGATCAGACATTGTTTCGTTCTGCTGTGCATGGGGTCACTATGAGTCAGTTCCAACTCAATGGTACCTGACAACAACAACATGCTTTTTTGACTATGCAAAGGCTTTTTATTATGTGGATCATGACAATTTTGGAAAACATTGCAGAGAGTGAGTATTCCAGACCACTTAATTGTGTTCATGAGGAACCTATACATAGACCAAGAGGAGACAGTCATTCAAACAGAACAAGGGGACACTGAATGGTTTAAAATTAGGAAAGGTTTTCACCAGGGTTCTAGTCTCTCAACATAGTTATTCAATCTGTACGATGAGCAAGTAATATGAGAAGCTGGATTATATGAAGAAGACTGTGGTATCAGGATTGGAGGAAGGCTCATTGATAATATGTGATATGCAGATGATACAACCTTACTTGCTGAAAGTGAAAAGGACTTAAGATACTTACTGATGAAGATCAAAGACCACAGTTTTCAGTATGTAAAGAAAAAAATTTGGACCAATAAATAACATGAAAAGATTGAAGTTGTCAAAGACTTCATTTTGCTTGGATCCACTATCAACATTCATGGAAAAATAGCAGTCTAGAAATCAAATGATATATTGAATTAAACACATCTATTGCATAAGACCTCTTTAAAGTGTTCAAGAACAAAGATATTTGACCCAAGTTGTGGTATTTTCAATCGCTTCATATGAATGTGAAAGTTGGGCTGTGAATAAGGAAGACCATAGAAGAATTGATGCATTTGAGTTACAATGTTGGGATCAAGTTTAACAATGATTGTGAGGATGATGTGGCAGTGCTTCCTTCTGCTGAGTGTAAGGTCGCTACGTATCAGAATCGACTGGATGGCACCTAATAACAGCAACAATGGACTCCTGGTGTGGTGCTGTGGGATAAGCCCTGGACTTCTAACCACAAGGTCAGTGGTTCAAACACCCCAGCTACTCTTTGAAAACCCTATACAAGGTTACTATGAATTGGAACCAACTCCATGGCATTTAACAGTAACATCAGAACTAATACGATTGCTATGCCAAGTCAATTGTCATACTTGATTAACTGGTGAAGTACATCTTGCAAACATATTTGAGTTGTGAGAATCTCATTCACATGAGCACTACAGAGAGGCTCTTACTGAGATAGAGAAACAAAGCCTGAATAGAGGGGCATCTCTCTGTGGGGATCAATTAGAAAAACACACTGCTTCTGGGAGAACCTAGCCATAAAAGTGAATACAAGTTATCTTTGGGTGCACATTGCCTAATGCCAAAGAGCACAGTTGGGGAGTGGAGCCAGGACTGGATTCTAACTCTTACTTGCTCCTTTGACTGGGTACATACACAGAGTACAAAATATAAACATGTACATGAAGTCCCTAGTTTCAGCTGCTCCTAGGCCTGCTTTATCATGTCTTGATTTGGTTGTCTAAGTCAATAAATCTGTTTTTTTCAAGTAATTCTGAAAAGACCAGGGTTACTGGTCATAAAGAGACTGGAGGAAGCTGAGAATGTGACCCTCAACCACCCTTCAGGTTTGGAAAGGAACACATACTCTTTCAGCCAAGCAGTAGATAGGAATATAGGGGGAACAACTTTCAGCCAAGCAACAGAAATGTGTATGGGGGAACAACAACAGTAGTGTGATATGCTCATTATGAATGATGGAATCATTTAATCATTAGAAATCAAAGGGACAACATGTACCTAAGGACAATGGCAAGAATGATGGGAAGGTGGGTGGAAGGGAAATAGAGGCCACAGGGGGAAAGTGGGATAACTGTTGATCCACGGAGGGGATTGCAGTCATTGAGATGGAACAAAGTGTGTTATTTATTGAATGCAAAACTGATGATGTGGTCTGTAAATCTTCACTCAATTCATAATAAAAAGTAGGGAAAAAAAAGTAATTCTACCACTTGTAAGTGAATGAAATTGTTTGATCTGTACATATGATAAAATTACTTCCAACACTAAAAACCAGGTCTAGAAAGTGTTTAAGTCAGCTATTGGTTAAGACAGAATAGGAAGTTCTGTGATAGCTTTGTTACAGATCTTAAAAGACCTCACAAATGGGCACAAAATATGGTGAGAGGAGGCTGTGAGCTGTGGTTACATAAGTCAGTCAATAAACACACCATCTCGCAGTATTTTGGACTGGGAATGAAGACCATTTTCAAAGTTATACCGAACAACTTACTAAGAGAGGAGGGAACAGACTTAAAAATTGGTATCCAGTCCACACTGAAGATCTTTCCTGGTTACTTCTTAAGGCTTGGTGAATCTACATAGTCCCTGCACCTCTGAAATAATCAGTTTGGCCCTTTCTGTGAACAAGGCATTGAAAGAAAGGAAACAGAAAGAAAAACAGGAAGAGGAAGATGGAAGGCCTTAAGGAAAGAAGGGAAGAAGGAGAAAGGCAGGAAGGAAAGGACAGTGTCTTAGTTATCCAGTGCTGTTACTACAGAAATACCTGAAGTGGGTGGCTTTCATGAAGAAAAATTTATTTTCTCATAATTTAGGAGGCTAGAAAAGAGTCACTGTGACACAATGGTTAAAGTACAAAAAGCTGGTGGTTCAAATCCACTAGCCACTCCATGAATGTAACGGTCTGCTTTATAAAAGTTACAACCTTGAAACTCCATGGAGGAAGTTCTCTATGGGAAGACTGTCTATTTTTGGATGAAATCCTACTTTATCAAATTTTCCTCCTCGGTGATCTTTATGTGGCACCAAGCTTCCTCTTAGGTGCTTGCTTTCTTCTATGTCTAATCTGCATTTTAGTATCTCAAGAGTGATTTGTTTAACACTGTTTTTGTTCAGTGCCATCTGGTCTTTTGTGACTCAGCAACCTGTTGTTACAGGGTTTATGGGGCAACTGGTGGATCAGTATAAAGTGTGGTTTACACTAAAAACAAAGAAACTCTATTCCCAAATTAGGATTTGTGTGTGTGTACACAATTTCATCCATCACAAAAGGAAAGAAGGAAAATAGATAGCCTCCATATCTGCCCTCATGGAAGTCTCGAGTTAATAGAGTTTTTGCAGCTCTACTGTTGTTAATAAGTGCCATCAAGTCAGTTCTGATTCATAACGACACTGTATAAGATTTCTGAGGCTGTAAATATTTATGGGGGCAGATAGCTTTATTTTCCGCCCATAGAGCATTTGATGGCATGAACCACAGCCCTTATGCTTAACAGTCCAGTGCTAAACCGCTGCACTCTTTGTTCATGTAGCTCTTCTTGTTTCTTGTTAAGTGGCATCAAGTTGATTCTGAATCATAGCAGCATTATAAAGGTTTTCCAAGAAACAGCTGGTGGGTTTGAACCACTATTCTTGTTATTTGAAGTCCAGTGCCACACCAGGACTTCCGTGTAGTTCTAGAAGTCAAGATATATAGTTTGGGCTATAACAGCTAATTCTAAACCTCTTTCTCTTAGTTCCATGAAAATTAAAAGCATTTTCTAGAAAACAAACCACCCTCAAAACTAATGTTTTAAATCAACCATAAGCATTTGCTTAGCTCACATGTGTTTGGGGTGAGTAATCTAAGCTGGGCTAAGTAGAACTGTTAGGTTAGTTCTGGCTTGGCTAGCAGTCACATGTCTGTAGGGTAGGGTCTAGGGTAGGTTTGTTCCTTGTTCCTCTCATTATTATCCTGGGTCCATCATAATATCTCAGCCTTGCTCTTTTCATGATGATGGCAGAGATACAGTGTAAGTCCAATCATGCAACCATTTCTATACTATGCTCGAGTCACATCTGTTAACACCTGCTTGACCAAAGGGGCCATTAATGCAATCAATCCAATTGCATGAATTGAATCATTAATTGAATGAAGATTTTCTCCATTCCTGTGGGGCACATAATTGTTTTGAAAATACATCCAAGACATACCTTGTTTGACACAGAAATAAATGTTTATGATTAAGGAAAATATTTTTTCTGCCGCTTTTCTGGAAAATCAAATCACCACTCTCAGAGTTAGATCTTTTCTTAAACTAGAAGAGGTGATGTTTGAGTTGATAACTGCAAAGGGTCTAAGATTTTTCCTTACTTGCATGCTGATATGTTAACCTTCCACAGTTTCATGGATGATGGCAAAAGACACAAGTCTTCTGCATCAGAAACAAAGGCCAGTTTCTTACTTATAGTAAGAGCAACAGTCAGAGTATCATCATTTTGACGTCAGTTTCTTGAGTCTCACACCCATAAACCAATGTGAAGAGGGTCAGGTGACCCTGTGCATTCAACGTGTTATATTACAGGAGAGGAACATTGAGTTTAGGGAACACAAACTTTATGTAATAGCAAGCATGCCTGCCCATTGCTTTGGAAAGAGACAGTGCATCTTCCCAAACTGTTGACAATAAAATGATCATTGGAAAGATACTCCAAAACAGTTGTCATGGAGCTGATTCTGACTCATAGCACATCTTTAGAACAGAGTACCACTGCTCTGTAGGGTTTCCAAGGCTGTATATCTTTATGGATGCAGACTGCCTTTTCTTTTTATTGTGGAATGACCAGTGGGTTCAAACCATCTACTTTTCAGTTAGCAACTGAGTGCTTAACCACTGTACCAGATTGTTCCTGTTAAGTATCATCGAGTAGGTTCCAACTCATAGTGACCATGAATAGGATTTCTGAAGAACGCCTGATGGGTTTGAACTGCCTACCTTGTGGTTCTCAGTCCAGTGCTGATCCTACAGTGTCACACCATTTGATGCCTTTTTTCACAAAATAAACATAAATTCAAGAGACTTGTGGAGACTTATGATCCAACAATATAAAATAATCCTCTGTGCTATCCTTGGCCAAGGATTCACATATAGCTTTGATTTCTGTTTTGGGTACCAACACCAAATGTGGACAGTCATATACATAGACAGAATAGTGTAGAGGGAATATGAATCAGTCTCCATCTGGAATCTATGCTCACTAACACTAACACTCTACCACTGACCAGTTGAATTGTTGCTATTGTTATGTGCCATTGTGCCTGTTCCAACTTACTGTGACCCTGTATAGGGTTTCTGAGGAGCAGCTAATGGGTTCTAACCACTGGCATTGTGGTTTGAGGCCCCGTTTTGATCCTAAAGCACCACACTGACTGATTGGATGTTGTTGAGTCAGTTCTGACTCATAGCAACCTGTATAGGGTTTCCAAGGAGTGGCTGCTGGATTCGAACCATTGACCTTTCAGTTAGCAATCCAGAGCTTATCTTACAATGCCATGCAGATGTTGCTGTTATTGTTAATTGCCATCCAGTGCAACCCTGTATATAGGGTGTCTGAGCAGTGACTGGTAGGTTTGAACCACACTGACCTTGCAGTGCAGCATATTATCCTGCAGCACCTAACAGATTGTTGTTGTTGTTAAGTGCTGTAGAGTCAATTCCGACCCATAGAAACCCTGTATAGGGTTTCCAAGGAGCAGCTGGTGAGCTTGAACTGCTGACCTTGCAGTTCAAACGGCTTTGCAGTCTGGCACATTAACTCACAGTGCCACACCAATCCAGTCACTGGGTTTTAGTTATCCCATCTGTAAAATAGAGGCTGGAATGGACACTTTTGGTCTTACCTGGATTAGAGTACCAGCAGCTGTGAGAGTTGGCTGGCAGCCTTCTCTGGAGAACTGTCTTCAACCCAACAGGAGCCACTTCACTCAAGATAGCCAGCCACACCCAACTTTACCCTGAGGGCAGCCCATAGCCAGTGACTGAATGGAGGGAAGGATTATAGAAAGCCAACGCTTCTGCTTAAAATTATGACAAATCCATGGTTCAATTTATGTCTTAAAGTTCCTGTGAGATCAGGATGAGACCAAATGCTTGCTTAGCTCTTTCTCTTGCTATATCTTGTTTCCCTCACTCTTTTCTCCTAAGTGTACTCCTCCTATGTCTATGAATCCAGCTCTGATTCTAGGAAATCTAACCTAAGAGGGTACTAGTAGTCCCAGAGCACTGTATTCAAAGATAGCTAACTGGGCATGGTTCAAAGATAAAGGAGTCATAGTAGTTTTCCTGCCATTTCTAACTCTAGCCCTCAGAATTACTTTGTGATGACTGTTTCGGGCTATGTAGCTGCTCCTCCATTAAAAGTTGGCTTCATTTGGTTTACTGGACCTAAGAGTATTCTAGATCCTTGTCTCTTGCTTATTTGGGCATAGTCTTTTCTAAGACAGGCCCATGGCATTCCATTATGCTCTTTGGAGACCTGGTACCAGCAAAATTTTATATCATCCAAACAAATCTTATAACTTCCAACCAAAGGCATGAAATAGAAAGAGAGAGAGAGAGAGAGTGACACAGATCAAGCTATAGCAAAGCATAAAACCTACAATAAGAAGTAATTTTCTAGAGCCTTGTAATAATGTCAAGGAAGAAAGTTATTCATCGGGACTGCTCTTAGCTTTCTGGTCACTGCAGTTGCCCACCGCTACTTTAACCTGAACAGAAAGCCATGCATATAAGTACCAATAATGGCCCTGGTAAAGCCAATGCCTGGATCAGCATGCCTTCTTCATTGGTACCAACATGGCTGTTGATGTCAGGTTACTGTCTCTGGGTTAATCAACTTTCACTCTTGTTGCAGAGTTGATACACTTTTAACCATGCAGTGCTGGTACTAAACCAGATCTGTTCTATCAAAACGTAGAGTAATTTTACCATTCTTTAGTTTCTGTTTCCAGCATTTCTCTGAACCCCACAATGAGTTCATTTGCCCTTCCTTTGGTTATGGTAAATGGCTCATTCATCCCTAGAAGTCTTCATTGCCACACTGATAATACTTAGAAACTGCTCTTTTTGTCTCTTCATACCTGCTTCCAGCCAGCTACCTCTCTCCTGAGTTAAATCGACCCACTGGATTCAGGTATTGCTTACTTGTTCTGACACTTGGCCACTGAAATGGAGAATGTTCTAGACAGATATGCTGAGCCTTTCAATATGACACTCTGACTATAGCAGTATTTATTTTATTAGTACAAATACATTCCTGAAGTCAAATTGGCCAGGGATGAGTCACAAAAGCCCAGCCCATTCTGCCCACAATCTCTTTTCACGTATTTGCAGGCAAAGTTGTGACCAATTTTCACTAGCAAAAGAAGGTAGAGAACTTGTATAATCATCTAGGCATATATGCATATCTCCCAGAGGGTCTCAAATTAAGCACAAACAAAAGTGCATAAGAATGAGCATGGATTCATATCCTCTGCCTCCTAACTGGTTTGGGGAGTAGGTCTGACCTCTCTGCAGAGCCTTATTTTAGAAGTGTAGAAGCCAGTCCTAGAATGCAAATGCATCTACTTGAAATGTTCTTTGACTCAACAAGCATACATCTGCACATTGGGAGACCTGCTAGCACTAATTTATTTCAGCAGAGAAGAAGAAATTTGTGAGCAATTGGTGCTTAGAGTCTTCTTACTTCCCAGCGCCTCAAAGGGAATCTGAGATGTGGTGAGGAGACAGGCACAGATGCTGTTCAAGTGCTTCCTCATTTAGAACATTCAAATCACTCAGAGCACTAAGACACGTTTATTTGCTGCTCTGAATTGTATTTTTCAAAAGTCTAAAAATATTTACTCTTTTGTGTCAGGCTTTAGAAAATCAACTTTTGAAAGACCCTCCTTCTTCCCACCTTCCCTTCTACAAACATTCACAACAATTCACAGTGGTCAGGAATGAACAGCTGTATAGACTATTCTGTAGGAAACAACACAGAGACAAAGGTTTTAGAATCTCATTTTGGTAGCCAAGGAACGGAATTAAAAGTAAAACAATCCGCCTCCACATCCAGTAACAATGAAAGAAATTGTCACCCAAGAAGCTGCTTTAGAGGTATCAACATACAGTGGAAGGGGTTTTCTTTAATTTCATTTTACTTTGTTGTGTGAGAAAGGCTAGTACTCAAATTAAGACATCAATATGTTTCGTCAGAAAAAAAGACATTATTCATTCCATCTTGAAAACTAGGGTGTATTATGAGATATTGATGGGATTGTAATGAAGAAAAAAAAAGAATGTGTGTGTGTGTGTGTGTGTGTGTGTGAGGGGGGTTAGAGAGTCCAGAAAACAGAATAAGAATGTGATCGTTTTTTGTGCAACACTGTTCAAGAGAAATGGCCACTGTCAACGTTGAATACCGTATTGGGTACCTGAAGACCTATGGCTCAAGGTTAAAGCAAGGTTATGGAACATTCTCCGAACGATTAATCGGAAATTTTACCCACTCTAATGACATTATTTGGACTCCTGGAGTGACGCTGTGGGTTAATGCACCAGACTGCAAAACTGTTTGAACTGCAAGCTTGGCAGTTCAAGCTCACCAGCTGCTCCTAGGAAACCCCATACAGGATCGCTACAGGTAGGAACCAACTCAACGGCACTTAAGAACAACAACAACAACAATTGCACTATTTACACATGCATGCTAGTGACTGCCAAATCCAGCTTCATATCTGCTGGACATTGACACTTAGGTATTCTCCTGTTGTTAAGTGCCATTGAGTCGGTTCTGACTCATAGCGACCTTGTATACTGTTACCGAGGCTTTAAATCTTGGAAGCAGAAAGCCTCATCTTTTTCCCACAGAGAGGTTGGCAGGCTCGACCACACACTTTGTGGTTCACAGTCCAGTGCCTATTGTATGGACCCACTGCATTGCCTGGGTAGCCTATGTTGTTGTTATCAAGTGCAGTCGAGTCCGTTCTGACTCATAGCAACCCTGTAACAGGTTTCCAAGGAGTGGCTGGTGAACTTGAACTGTCGACCTTGTGGTTCAAACTAACCTTGCAGTCCAGCATATTAACGCATAGAGCCACACACCAAAAAATCCATAACCCTCTAATCGAACCATAGTATTCACAGCATTCACAATAACCTTTGGTTCCTTCTCCCTCAGCTGCCACAACCAATCAATCAAATTCTATTAATTCTTCTGATTTAAAATCAAAGTATGGGTCAGGGCTGCACTCCCTCTAGAGGCTCTATGGAGAATTTGTTCATTGCCTCTTCTAATTTCTGGCGGCTGTCAGCATTCCTTGACTTATGGTTGTGTCGCTCTAATCACTCTATGTTACAATGTTTTCTTTTCTGTCTCTTTAATCTTCCTCTGCCTCACTGTTAAAAGGACACTTGTCATTGGATGTAAAGCCTATCTGACTAATCCAGGTAAGCCTCCTCCTTTCAAAATCCTTAATTTAATCACAGCTTTTGCCATATAAAATAATAGTGCCAAATTCTGGGGATCAGAAGATGGATATTATCTTTTAAAAAAATTTTATTGTAAATTGCCACCACTTGTATGTTGCTGTGATGCTGGAAGCTATAACACTGGTATTTTAAATACCAGCAGGGTTGCTCATGGTGGACAGGTTTCAGTTGGGCTTCCAGACTAAAGCAGACTAGGAAGTAGGAAAGGCATATTACTTTTGAATGTTTTCTCACTGAAAACCTTATGACTAGCAGTGGAACACTGTCAGATAACACCAGAATATTGAATATTGAAACATGATGAATAGCAGCAGGTAGTGCTAGAGGTTGAGCCCCTCAGGTTGGAAGGCACTCAGAATACAACTGGGGAGGAGTTGCCTCCTCAAAGTAGAGTTGACCATGATTGCTAGAATGGAGTAAAGCTTACAGGACTTTCATTTGCTGATGGGGCACAACGCAAATTGCAAAAGTCCATTAACAGTCAGAACAGGGAATTTGCAAAATAATGAAATTAGGAAAATTGAAAGTTGTCAAAATTGAAATGGAATGAAAAAAGATCAATATCTGAGACATCAGTGAGCAGAAATGGACTGGTATTGGCCATTTTGAATCTGACAATCATATGGCTTACTATGCTAGGAATGACAAATTAAAGAATACAGTCACATTCATCATCAAAAAGAACATTTCAAGATCTATCTTGAAGTATGACACTATCTGTGGTAAGATAATATCCACACACCTACAAGGAAAACCAGTTAATATCACTATAATTCAAATAAACCCACCAATCACTAAATTCAGTGATGATGACATTGAAGAATTCTACCGAATTCATCAGTCAGAAATTGATCATCCATGCAATCCAGGTATATTGATAATTACTAATGATTGTAATGCAAGGGTTGGGAAGGATCAGTAGTTGTAAAATGTGACCTGAGTGATAGAAATGGTGCCAGTGATCTTGTGATAGTATTTTGTAAGACTAATGAGTTATTCATTGCAAACAGTTTTTTTTTTTTTAATTTAAATAACATAAAGATGACTATACACAGACCTCACCCAATGGCATACACACAAATCAAATTGACTACATCTATGGGAAGAGACAGTGGGAAGGTTCCATATCATCAGCCAAAACCAGGCCAGTGGCAAAGTGTGGAACACACTATCAATTGCTTTTATGGAAGATTAGGCTGAAATGGAGAAAATAAAACCAAGTCAATGAGAGCCAAAATATGATATGACCTTGAACATAGCCCACCTGAATTTAGAGATCATCTCAAGAATAGATTTGATGCATTAGACACTAAAGACTGAGTACCAGAAGAGTTGTGGGCAACAGATTGTGACAACAAGTTGTGACAAGAACATCAAACAGGAAGAAAGTAAAAGATCATTAAGAAAATGAGAAAGAAGGAAAAGATCAAAATAGATGTCAGAAGAGCTTCTGAAACTTGCTCTCCAGTGTATAGATGCTAAAGTAAATGGAAGAAATGAAGAAGTAAAGGAGCTGAACAGAAAATTTTAAGGGCAATTC
>NW_006408618.1:8685687-8687008 GCF_000296735.1 Chrysochloris asiatica
ATAAGAACAGAGGTTCTGGGAGGTCAGTCTATGATCAAAATAATTACAATGCGAAAAAAGGTAAACACAGAGGAACAGAGATCCAGGTGGTGAGAAAGTCAGGTAGATTACTGGATAAAATAGACTGTCTTAAATGGAGGATGGGGTGGGGGATTTACTTTGGGTGTTGGGGAGGGCAATACAAGAAAGGGGGAGGAGGCAGAAGAACAAGATAGATAGGGGAACATTGAGACAAGTTTGCATGGCCTAGTGGGACAGAGGTAAATAGTGATGCATACTCAACCTTGGAACAACAGGGCTCTGGGATACAGGGATTTAGCTATAGCTTGAAGAGAGTAAATAATAGTAAAATCCTTGACTGCCTTATGAATATTAGTTTCCCTTGCATACTATTGTAAAACAGACACTTGAGTGGTATAGAAAGGAATGTTGGGAAACATGATTAGAGAAAACTTGTAAGCCTGCCTTCAGCCTATAACTGATTGGAATACCTAAAAGGGGTTTTACAACTTGCTCAGTGACATAGGCCTCATGCAAAGCCTTTACAGAGTATAGGACGTTAGGTGGAATCCTGAGTCCCATCCACAACCTTATGAGGTAAGACATTCCCACTAGAAAGGACAAGCAGATTGGAACAGCTACAGTGACAGATAATGCATCTTGATGATGAACCTGACCTATACTCAGAGTGGTAGTTACTCTAAATACCAACAGAGAGGGAGAGTCTTCCATCAAGTATCAAAGCTATCCGCTCTGTACACAGGGTAGATAGGGACAGGCAACTTGGAAACTGGCTACCTAATATTAGGGGGCAATAAAGACATGAAGGGACTGGCTTACAAGGTTTCAAGAGGGAGTTTAGCTTAAGAGTATGAGGGGAAAGAAAGAGTCCTCACTGAATAGCTGTCATCTTGTCTAGATGAGTCTGGTAAAAAGAGATGGGGATAAGATTTGTAAGATTCAATAGTGAATAACTGTTATGATTAATTGCAAATGTCACAATTGTAAAGGTAGAAGTTTTGTAACAAAAAAAAAGGGGAGTGGTTAATATTACAGTCCAGAAACAGAGGACCCTAGGACCATCAAGAGAGGAACGCACAAGCAGAGTGCGGGGCCTTATCCAGAGAAGCAGCAGTGCCAGAAATGGAGGCAGAGATGGGGGCATGGAGAGGGGAAGTGGCTGAGGACTCTAGATTCATGGACTAAGAAGAGAGGGACTAAGAGCTGTTGGCCAGGAGCAGACTTGCAGAATGTGCCCTTTGGAGATGTAAATTATTATATATGCCTGAGTGGGCTTTTTTGTTTGTGTGTGTTTTTAAAA
>NW_006408618.1:8687108-8697208 GCF_000296735.1 Chrysochloris asiatica
CAGAATCACTGTACCAAAAAGAAACAGTTGATGCTCAATCATTTTAAGAGACAGAATATAATTAATTGTTGATGGCAAGGAAGAAAGAAGCCAAAGGTACATTGAAGGCCTTGGCAAAGAACAAGGCTGAGGAATTCTCTGAAATCTTTCAACAAACTGATGCAGCACTGGAGGCATTCACTCTTCTATACCAAGAAATTGGGAAGACAGCTACCTAGTCAACTGATGGAAAGAGATCCATATTTGTTACCATTCCAAAGAGACATGACCCAATGGAGTGTGGCAATAACTGGACAATATCTTTATTGTTACATGTAAGTAAAATTTTTCTACAGATAATCCAAAAAAAAATGGCTGCAAACTTTGACAGGAAACTGACAGAGATTCAAGCCAGATTAAGACAAGGATGTGGAATGAGGGATGTCATTGTTGATGTCAGTTGACTCTTGGCTGAAACCGCAGAAAACCAGAAAAATGTTTAACTGTGCTTTATTGAAAAATAGATATTCAGAATGCTTAATTGTGCCATTAGAAGACTGTACAAAAACCAAGTGGCAGTCACTTGATCAGAACAAAGGGATACTGAATGATTTAAAATCAGGAAAGATGTGCACCAGGGTAGTATTCTTTCACCATACATATTCAACTGGTATGCTGAGTAAATAATCCAAGAAGATAAATTATATGAAGAAGAAGATGACATCAGGATTGGAAGAAGACTCATTAACAACCTGAGATATGCAGATGATACAACCTTGCTTGCTGAAAGTGAAGAGGACTAAAGTACTTACTGATGAAGATTAAGGACTTCAGTATGGGTTATACCTCAATGTAAAAAAAAAAAAAAAATCCTCACCACTGAACCAATAAATGGGATTATGATTAGTGGAGAAAAGATTGAAGTTCTCAAAGACTTCATTTTGCTTAGATCCACCATAAGCACTCAAGGAAGCAATAGTTAAGAACTCAAAGGACATATTGCATTTGGCAAATCTGTTGTAGAGGACCTCTAAAGTAGCCAAGAGCAAAGATGTCAGTTTGAGGACTAAATTGCTCTTGACATGTCATGATATTTTCAATAGCCTCATATACATGTGAAAGTTGGACAATGAATAAGGAAGAATGTAGACCAATTTGTGTATTTGAGTTATAGTGTAGAAGAAGGATATGAAAAGTACCACAGACTGGTACACAGAAAAATAAACAAATCTGCCTTGGAAGAAATACATCCAGAATAATCCTTAGAAGCCAGAATGATGAGACTTCATCTCTCCTACTTCAGGCATATTATATCAGGAAGGACCAGACCCTGGAGAAGGACATCATGCTTAGTAAAGTGGAGGATCAGCGAAGAAGAGACCTCCAGTGAGATGGATTGGCACAGTGGTAGCAGCAATGGACTCAAGAGTAACAATGATTGTGAGGATGGTTTAGGACTTGGCAGTCTTTTGGTTTGCTGTGCATAGGTTCACTATGAATGGGTGCTGACTTTATGGCACCAAACAACAGCAACAATATTGTGAATTGGGTGAAGATTTACAAAGCAGATCTTTAGTTTTACACTCAACAATTCATACACATTTTTTTTTTTTCATCTCATTCACTGCAGTTCTCTCAATTTACCATCATTTAATCCACTTTTCCCCTGTTGATTATTTCCATCCTCTTTCTCTCTGAATCCTTCTAAACTTTGTCTTTGGGTAAATACTGTCCTTGAATATTAAATGGTTGATTATCCTAAGGTGTATGTACCTTCCTACTGTTATTGTTACTCTTACAGATTTGTCTGTTGTTTGGCTAATAATTGAACCATTGGATTTAATTCAGTTCCAGACTTGAAGGGTGTTTGAGCACCATTATCTTGGGATTCTACCAGTCTCTATCTGACCAGTAAGCCTGTTTTTTTTTTTTTTTTTGGTTTGTTTGTTTAAATAGTTTTGAGCTTTTTTCTGCATTTTTTTTCCCCACTCTATTTTGTTGTTGTTATTGTTAGGTGCTGTTAAGTTGGTTCTGACCCAGAGAGAACCTATACAGGGTTCTGGAGCTGGAGAGTTTGAACCACCAACCTTGTGGTTCAAACCAACCTTGAGGTTGAGTGCTTATCCTATGATGCCACACTATTTATGGAACCTTTTAATGTGATCCCTTTCAGAATAGTTGGTAGTAATAGCCAGGCACTATCTGGTTACTGGTCTCAAGTTTATGGAGGTTGCTATTTACATGGCCCATTAGTCTAATGCACTAATTGTTTCCATGGGTCTTGGATTTTCATCACTCTTCTTTCTCCTGGACAGGGAGAAACCAATAGTTGCACCGCAGACCCCAGTCACTAATCAACAAAGGATGTAAAACATTATCTTTGTGGACTATGTCATACCACCTTGGGAGCAACTGTTCAGTCCACTACACATGGTTAAAACTCATCCATATCTCTTTATCGTCAATGCTACTACCTTATCTCAGGTCACCACATCTAGTTCATGGATTATTTCTTCTAAAGAATCTCCCTTCCCCCAGCTTTGTTGTTGTTAAGTGCTGTTGAGTCTGTTCCAACTCATAAAGATCCTGTATGGGGTTTCTGAGGAGTGACTGGTGGGTTTGAACAGCCAAAATTATGGTTAGTAGTCCAGTGCTTATCCTAAAGTGTGACACCAGGACTCCAATGTTATCTCCCATCAATTCATTCATTCTGCAATTCTCTTTCTCCAAATATATATTTTTTAACTTTTCATTTTGAATTGAGTGAAGGCTTACAGACAAGATAATCGGTTTTACATTCAACAAATTACATACTTTGTGTTATCTCAATGATTGCAATCCTCTTCATACAACAACAGTTATTCCACTTCCTCCCTGTTCCTACTTCCATTTTACCCACCTTCCCACCCTTTCAAATAATTTTTAAAAACCATAAAGATGATGGTACTCTTCCCTGCTTAAAATCTTTCGTGGGCTCATTATTATTTTTAGCCTAACTCCCAAATACTTTAGAATCTTGTTCCCATCTTGCCCTTCCAGACTAACATTTTATTATTCATTCCACACCCTTATGCTCTGTTTGGTCATATTGGACAATTCCCTGGAGATGCCACTCATTCTCATCACACCACCTCTCCTGGTCCTTCCTCTCCCTTTACTTAATTGGACTCTACTCATGTTTCAAGACTCAAGTCAGGCATCACTTGATCTGAAAGATCTTGCCATCACATTATTGAACATTATATGTCAAATTTTGTAAACTTATCCTCTGATTAGACTACGTTCTTACGGTAGATTGAGGCTATATCTTATTTGTGTAGCACATAATAACAGCTCAACAAGAACATCATAAATTAAATAATTCTGGTTCTTTGAAGAATGTGTAACATTTCTTATAAATCTTTTTAAAAATTCTAACCCCTCCAAGCAACCTTTGTGTTACTGTACCTCATTGTCTTGATATTGGGGAGAGTATTAGACAGGAGAACACAAGAATCCCAAATACTAATAATGCATATTTTCATTGTAAACAAGAGCTGAGGTCTGAGTTATCAATCAAGCGCTATGCTTAATTGCATGGTGTATGTCAGTTCTCCTGGAAATAACTTCCATGCAGAAGTCTTGTGTGCAATACCTCAAACACAGCTACCACCAATCTATCAGTGAAGATGCTGAACAGGTCTCAGAAGAGCTTCCAGACTAAGATGAACTAGGAAAAAAGACCTGACAACCTACTTTGAAAATCAACTAATGAAAACCCTATGGATTACAACAGACAGATCTGCAATCGATCATGGGATTTTACAAGAGTTGGTAGCATTCTGTTCCTTTGTGCACCAATAATCAGGGAGCAGTTCAATTGCAGCTAACAACAATAGCAACAGATGAAATGATAAAGGCAAGGAACTGAAATGTCAAAGGAAAAGTCACACCTTGAACTGTGGCACACATGCCTAGGTCATGTGACCCTTTCAAATGCTCTAATAGTCTGAACTGTGGCTGGTGTCATTACAGAAGATGCAACAAAAGAGCAAGTTCTGCCTAACATGAAGCGATGAGGGAAATGGTGGTTGGAGGGCCGAATGAGGGCAGCAGACTTGCAAAGCTTTCTGCTTTCAATACCATGGAAACTTCAAAATTTTACATCTGATTTCCTACTAGTGCAAATGAAATTCCAAAGCAAATACCTTCTGTTCTTCTCATAGATGTTCAGACAATGGGAATCTACCAGGTACAAAGGAAGTTGTTTGTCTTTTTCACATATACTTGTGTAGGAATCTTTGAGGGTCTTCTTAGCATTTGGCTCATTCTGCCTGTGCAAAATGGTGGGGGGTAGTCTTTCCTGGTCTGCCCCTGGGCACTTGGAGAAACTATTGAAGAAAACCATAAAAATAATAAGAATACAAACTTACATATGTCAAAGATGATTCTGTCTTCACATGTGGCAAATCACCTTACCTATGAATGCCAAGACTTGGCCAGGGGCTGTAGCTATATATGAATTGGAAACCAGCAGCTTCAACTCTACTACTTAGTGAGGTTAAAAAGAAACGTCCTGACAGTGATCATTGTTAAGTATTGTAATTATTCATTCAGTGTAAAGAATAAAATCTCCTCTTCTCAAAAGCTGAAACAAGAGAAGAAAGCCAGTCTGCTTGGGATGCTAATTGTTGACCTATCTGATTGATAGCAGGAAAACGGACTATATGAGCTTTGAGAATCCTTTCTGGTCCTGGAATTCTCTGAATACTTCTAATGAAAAAATTGTCAGACATACCAAGGCATTTATGTTAATGTTTTTCTTCTGAGTAAAAAATAAGCTAAAAATCATTGGCAGGTGGCTCATCTTCAGCTCAAGTTTTCAGGGGAAATGAGGCCTTTTCTCACCGATGTCAATATCTAGCAGCCATACATATAGTACTTGACTCATCTGTAATTGCGAGTCTAGGATTTAGTCAGAAATCAGGAGAATAGGTCTGTAGCGGCCATTTTTTCCTAATGTTGAGTAGAAATCCATTCTTATGCTATCAGTTAACCTGGATCAAGGCATGATAAGGAGTCCTGGGGTGGTACAGTGGATTAATGCACTGGACTGCAAAGTTGGTTTGAACTGCAAGGTCGGCAGTTCAAGCTCAGCAGTCACTCCTTGGAAACTCTCTACAGGGTCACTGTGGGTTGGAACCAACTCGATGGCACTTAATGACAACAACAACAAACACATGACAATAATAATAATGTATGTTATGGTGTCTTAGTTATCTAGTGCCTTTATAACAGAAATACCAGAAGTAGATAGACTTAACAAAGTTTGTCTCACACACACTAGTGAGCTTAAAGTCCAAATTCAGAATGCTGGTTTTGGAGAAAGAACCATGTCTACCTTTAGCATCTGCAGGCCCAGCATTTTGAGGGGGGATTCCAAGCATCTTGGCATCAGTGTTTCCCTGGATCTAGGAGCATCACAGTGCATGGACCCCAGGTCCAAAAGACATACTCCACTCCTGGATCTTTTTTGATGGTAGTAGGTCTCTCTTTGTGTGCTCACTTCTCCCTTCTTTTATCTTTGTAAGAAAAATAGCTGTTGCAGGCCATACCACTGTAAAGGATTTCCAAGGAGTGACTGGTGGTTTTGAACTGCCAACCTGGTGGTTAGTGCTTATCCTTCAGTGCCACAGCAGGTGATTGCATTATATTATATCTCATCATGGGGGGTTACTACGTTTTAACCGCCAAGCCACTGAGAATGCTGTCCCAGTCAAGTTTAACGCAAAACCTTAACTATCACAGGTGATAATAATAATAATGATAAGCTATGGAAGAGGAGCAGAGCTAAATACAAAAGATAATGGGAAAATCACTCTCTTCTATTCTTAAGAGGAAAAAAAAGAAAGATTTCAGAGGACGTTTCATTGGTTGAAAGTCTGATACTTTCATTTTGATGCTTCATGAGGAAAGTCATAAAAAGGCCAATAAAAACTAAATTCCTAAGATTAAGAAAAGGAACTCACTAAATTTTGAGATGCATTTATGGATGTTTGGCCATGATGACTAGAGTTCTAGAAAATATGAAATTATTAATATATTCTGTACTCAGTATTATTTGTTTAATATTGCCTATGATTATTTGGATGCCTTAACATATCTGCCCAGTAATTACTGGCAATGAGGCAAAGGATCACAAGAAAAAGACCCTGTAAAGTAATATGAACATTTTTTACTTTGAAAACATAATCTAGAGGTTAAAATGCATGTACCTGGCAAATTCATATGAAATATCACACCTAAGTTTTAAGAGTTTTAATAAAATTTTGAGTTTGTATAGATCCTCCATTTCAGGATTCTCAAAATATATTCCTGATATTATTGGTTAATTACCATAAGAGCATAGTCTGATGGAACAAGGAAGGAATTCATTCCAATGTCTAGATGAGAAATCAGTATTTAACTAAACTCACTGGCTTTGCTCTTACCTCCTTAATATAGGGTTTTGAGGAATAATAAGTAAGAAGACAAGGAAAAGGGCACAGTTCTATCACAGACAATCTGTCCTTCCACTTTCTCCCTTTTCTACATATTTAGAACCCAGTCTTAGAAAGCAATCATGAGATTCAGAAATCCTGACAAGTTGTTAATTAGTCCAGAAGGCATGGTCCTACTTTTGAGCTCCATGTACAACTTTGCCCTCTCTCACAGTATAACTTTGCCCCAACCATCACAGCAGTTGAAAACCAATTATTCCTCAAATGATTTAATGATTTCTAGGACTGCTATACTATAGAAATCTATGAAGCACTTATCAACAAATAAATAGCAGTTAGAGTATATTGACAAATACAAATCTTTGACACATATTTGTTGAGTGAGAAAAGCAAGTTGGAGAATTATATATATATAATGGCACTATTAATGTTACAAAACACAAAACAACACTATATCTTTCTGCACATAACTGGATTATTGAAAAGTTTGATTCATTGGAATATAAATATGGAGATACTTCTTTTATTTTCCCTAATCATGGTCTTTAACTGTGCTGAATCTCTTTCCAGTTCCTCAATGATATTCAGGACAGATTCCATAGCTTTCTGATTATTTTCACATATTAAACTGTCCAATTTAGCCCTGTCCATATATCCCAGTTTAAATCATTAATCGCATATCCTTCCACTTGCTGATTCAACCTGATTCTAACTAGAGGAATTTGGAGTGAAGCAGGTGTCTGCTCTTTTGCTACTTATCTTCCTCTTCTTGGTCTTTATCTCTTCTCTAAGATATAAAGTGGAGAGAAGGGGTGGATGCCTCTGTGCCTTTGGGATCTTCTCTTTATTGACAGGAGCTGGGCTTTGAGTCATGGAGTTGGTGAGCACCTTTATGTAGGGGAATATGAGTGAGTTTTTCCAGAAATGGATAAAAACCTCTGACTGATGGCCCGTTCTAACTCACATCCTCATTCTCTCCTTGATGATTCAAACTATGTTTTCTTGCTGACAGGGTCCCCTCTTCTGGAAGCCATCCATATGTGGCAATGTAGCAGTAAGAGAGTTCAAGCTACTTTTATCTGCATCTTCTTGAGTGATAGAAAACTTCTATACCCTCACCAAACCAAAAAAGTCCTTTCTATGCAGTTCTCTGCTCAAATAGGTGCTGAAGGAAGATCAGCAAACCCATTCCCCACTATCTACATGTGGGAAATGAGAGGCTAATCTCTCCTCCTTGCAAACACTCCCAAACTATGAACGTAGTCATCTTATAATTGTCTTCATTTGTCTTGAGAATTAGTTAAAGTACCTCCATCCTCCATGGGAATGGAAGGCAAAACCAATCTCTATAGACCAATCACGACTCCTCTTCCTTTCCTGTATATCTTGAGGAGAGAGTTGTACAGTAATTGTAGTGGGACCAGTTCTTATGCCTCAGAGATGCCTGTAGGGAGATGCCCAGTGGCTCCTTAGCTGTATTTTCTCATCTGTAATATTGTTACTTATAACTCTATGTATGTTATAATGGCCTGAATGACAGTAAGATCCTCTGAGAAGAGCATGAGATAATGATTAATGGTTAATGGGATTTTGTTTGCCTGTGTTTTGGTTTTACAAAGAGAATATTTTAATGTATTTCATTTATTAATTCAAATGTATATTTGATGGGTTGGAGAGATATCATGTGATTAAGAGAGCCAAGCTTGGAGTCTCCACTTAAGCATCATGTTTTCTTGAGGACTGTTGTTATTGTTAAGTGCTATCAAGTCATTTCCAACCCATAGCAACCCTGTATGGATTTTGAAGGAGTTGCTGGTGAGTTTGAACCACGACCCTTGTGGTTCAAACAACTTTTCAGTCCAGCGCATGAGCCCACAGCGTTACACCAGGACTCCTTGTTGACTCTGAATTTGCAAAAATTTTCAAGTTTAATGGAGGAGTTGCACTAGCTGGCATGGAAAGCAGTGGAACACAGTACAGACTCTCTTCATCCACAGTGTTAATGGGACACAGATCACAAGTCAATGTTCCCCTCTGCGTTCCACCTGCTACAAGTCTGTGTGATCATCTGCTAGACTCTGACTAATGAGAGCAACAGAAGCCCTGCAGAGTGGAAGGGACGGTCTGGCAAGAGCACACAGAGGGAAAAGAGGGCCTGTTCTGCCATGCTGAGCAGCACGTGGAGTTGCCACTTGTCAGGACCTCCCTGACAAGCATTTAGAGATTTGGGCAGGAGGTTGGCCAACAAACAAGAGGCTTAGAGTGCTCTCCTGTGAGTTATAATGCGTAACCAGACCAAGAGGAGGCTCCCAAGTTTCCTCTGCTGGCAAAGAGAGATGGTCATATAACCAGCCTCTACCAGAGTGGCAAAGGGCACATAAGAACATAGTTTTTACATCTTTTCAAGACATAAGAATTTCAGTGAGTATCTGGAAAGGAGAGAGGTTGACTGCCTGACCACCTATGGCAAGCTTCATTGACTTTAGAAAGTTGGCTGAGAAGGGAGAAAAAGAGAAATCTGAAGGTGTCAAATAACAGCATAAAGGCTGTGATTTCAGTTCAAGACAAGTTTACCCTAGACAGTACTGCTCTCCAAAAACAATTCCAAAAATGTTCTTCTGACCTTGTCCTTTAACATCAAATTACAAGAGAACTATGATCTTTCTGCTGTAGAAACAACAGCATATGGTCTTTTATTCCTAGTTTACTGCTCAAGTTTTTGTTTTGATATCTCTCTGATCAAAGATACGAAATTCAGGGCTAGAAAAGAACGTTAGAGATACCCCAGTGTAGTCATTTCAATTGCCAGATTTGAAAAGTAGAAATGTTAATTGCCCACAGGCTTATGTGCTTTAGAAGTAAAGTCAACACGCAAGTCTAGTTCCTCAGAATCCTAGATTCATCATCTTTCAACATATAATTCTATCTCTACTATCACAAAGGAGTTGTTCTTAAAAGTATATTTTGGAGAATAAACAAGATGGTGGATCGGGTGGAAGTGCAGTAAAGGAGCTCCGCCAACAACAACACAGAATACCCGACCAAGCAGGCTCAGGGGATGGTCCCAGAACTCTGAACCACATAAAAAGGAATATTTAGAAGGATGGAAGGCTTACAGCTGGGGGAATTTGTGGCACAAGCAAGAAATCCATTGATTTCTAATTCGAGACACTCAGCTGCTCGAGGAGCCACCATCTTGGGTGAGACCAAGTAGGGAAGGATCGGAGCGGCCACAGACACCTGACAGAACCGCAGAGATAAAGGTGTGGACATTCTTCTCTTTTGGTAGTTGTTCATTGGTCCCTTGCTGTCTATGCACCTCCATTCTGGTGATGATAGCGGTGCCTGAGCTAGTGGGCACCCCAGCCCCACCCTCGGAGGGTTCTACTACACATGTGCACAGATCTCCTTGAAATTTAAAGAGACAGTTTCCAATTAAAACTAAACGGCCACAGCCAGCCCTGAACTGTTTTCCACTAGAAAAAAAGGCCTTAACGGGGATTGTGGAGCAGTACAAGCAGACAAAAAAGGAAATAGGCCAAAAATTAAATCCTAAATTACATCAAAACAACCAACAGTAGCATCTTGAAATTTCTCAAGAAGAAGAGTGAAAAGGGAAGCCCATTTCCTGATCACATCTAC
>NW_006408618.1:8699777-8706236 GCF_000296735.1 Chrysochloris asiatica
AAAAAAAAAAAAAGTATATTTTACTTTCATTATCGCTGGCATTTCATTTTAGTACTGAATGTGAATAGTAATAATCACATCTTAAATGCTTACAACTTATCATAATTACTTTCACATACACAATCTCATTTGATTATGTCAATCCCGAGAGAGGTAGGCAGCAAGACCCTTGTTTATATTGTTATTTTGTAAAGTGCCTTTGAGCCATTTCTGACTCATAGCAACCCTGCCCAAGGTTTCTAAAGAATGACTGGTAAGTTTGAACTACCAAATTTGCAGTTCAAAGCCACCTTTCAGTCTAGCGCTTATCCTACAGTGCCACACCAGGCCCATTTCAAATGGGGCCCTGAGTTCAGAAAGATAATGTGGTTTACCTAAATTCATGTGGAAACTGTCAGCTCTGACTCTTAATTTAACTTTACTTCTATGTCATCAATCACAAGTCTTTGTATTTTCTACCAAGTTTTAACATCCTAATTGACTATTTTACACCTGAATTTGATGTTTTATTCATCTCCACATGGATAAACCACAGATCAACCATGTGTTTATTTTTGGATGTGTCTACTAGAATTTTATTATGAGAATGTGGTGTATTGAAATGAACAGCCAGAAGCCGCACTGATTCAGAGAAGTGCAATTTGAGTCTGCTTTTCTCTTCTTAGTGGAGCTGGATGCCTTTGGGGAAAGGTTTCCATCTGTGCAGATGTAGGGATACAACAGAAGAGCATGGTCAATGATCGGCAGGGGATCGATTTTTCCAGCACCTCTTCTCCTGATTTATCCTTCAGAGGCTGCCTCACTCCCTTTCTCTCTTCTTTCCTCCTCCCCACATAGCACCCTCAGTTGGCTTTGTGAACAGTAAAATAAGTTAGCTACACTAGGCAGGCGGTGACACATGGCTACCTCAGTCTCTGGCATCTCCTGATTCTTACCTTCAATATACACCACTTGGCCATATTAATTTCTGTCACGGGGGGAGATTGGTCAGTGAAATCTAAATGGGCTTTTCCTATTTATTGATACAATTTCGTGGCAAGAGCAATTTTCAGAGCTTATTTTCCACTCCATTGAATCCCATGTTACTGCAAATGAATATATTCCTCGGTCAGTGCAATGGCAAAACACAGTTGTAAGTGCTTTATGCTTCATTTGGATAAAGAGTTTAGGATATTACCAAATATAAAAGGAAGTTAAGAGCCATATTTCATTAAAAAGCTGTCTTTCTTGTTAATAAAACCTGATGTTGGTGGTAGATTTGTGAAAAAAAGAAAAAAAAAAAAAAGAGCAGGGATTTGCAGCTCTGGCTGGATTTCAATAAGACTGTACAAGTGTTCCCAAATAACACCTGTGGACTATACTGTCTCTCTGTTCCAACCAGTATTTATCAGCTCACCAACTCAGGGATAAGGAAAAACCTGGATTGTGGGGTGTAAATGGATGTTTCATAGGAAATTGAAAATCCTACTCTCAGACCAGTATGTGTCCTTAAAGGAAGGATCATACTAATATCACTAAGTGCACAAAGCACCAAATCAGATTGCTGTGGGCTGATATGTTTACTGAGTGTCTTTCAAAAGTGTGTGTGGAGTTGGCTAGACCTTGATATCCAGTATTATGTAATCGCCCTTCATTTTGTGATTTGATACAATTATCCTATGCATTGTAAATCCTAAACTCTTATGTGTTAATGAGGCAGATTGCAATCTACAGGATTAGGTTGTAATTTGAGTCAATCTCTGTTGAAATATAAAAGAGACTAAACAAGTGAATGGATCAGAGGAACCTCATTTCCACCAGAAAGTAGATCTGGGAGCAGAGCATGTTCTTTGGATCAGAGGTCCTTATGTTGAGAAGCTCCCAGACTCAGCAGAAGAGCAAGACACATGTAACTCTCCAAGAAACGCTGGTCTCACTGATGTTGAAAGGAGACAAGAATCTTCTCTCAGGTCGACAGAAAAAAAACAAGTCTTCCCTAATAGATGATGCTCTGAATTATAATTTCTAATTTCCCAAACTGTGAGAGAATAAATTTCTATTTGCTAAAACCATTCACTTGTAGTATTTCTGTTATAGTAGCACCAGATAACAAAAACAGTTGGCTTTCTTGTATTTTTATTGGTGGTGGTTGTTAGGCTTAGGAAGAATTAGCATCATCCCGTTTCTCAAATGGGAAAACTCAGGAGCAGTCAAAGGTAAAATAGTATAATTCAGACTCATCAAAATGAGGATACTCTCAATAAAGATTCCCTAAATATCATCAACAAATGGATAAAGAGAACACTACTTTCTACATCCAGACTCAATTTATGGTATTGTCTATACTCTTTATCTATAGTGAATGATCTAAGCCATAATACTTTCTAGAAAATTATAACAAGTTCATACCTAAGCTGCTAGAATATTTGATTTAACCACCAAGCCTTGTGGAAAAGGGGTGAAATGATTGCCTCTTACAGGTGGCACTAAGAATAAATCCAGGTTATAAATGTTTCCTTTTTTCAGTTACCTGAAAGGTCATTTTTATCCCACACCTCACCTTCATTGAATTCCTCTGAAATCTCAAGTCCAGGTCAAGAGTTCCATCACTAACCTAATTAATCCCTTCTCATTTTATTATTCCTCAGCATTATAGATCCTTCCCAGACTATGATTTCCACATTTCTGAGTCCTGGTGTGGTGCTGTGGGCTAATGCGTCAGACTGCAAAGTTGTTTGAACTGCATGGTCAGCAGTTCAAACTCACCAGCTGTTCCTTGGAAACCCTATACAGGGTTGCTATGGGTTAGAATAGACTTGATGGCACTTAACAACAACAATCTTGGAGGCAAAACTTTACTCAAATTTTCCTTTTAATTTTTAAATCTACTACATAAACAAAAATTATGTTTCTATCACTCAAGACAATATGAGTCCTCCTCAGAGGACTTAACTCTCAGAGGCAGCTACAGACATCTACTTCATCTATCTACCTGCCTTATATGTTCATGCCAAGAAGGAAAATTCAGTACCAGGCATGAAGGAGATAGGCTCAGCCCCAGGAACAATACTTAGTCCAACAGATGTAACTATTAAGTATTATGAGCCCTGAGGTATTCTTTTCCAATCTGAAAATGTCTGGACTCTGCCGCTTTCCTTACTTAGTCTGATTCCTTCATCAGCCTTCATATGTATGTAAATTCTAATTCTGGATATTGAGGTCTACTGTGACCTATATTTTCTGCCAGTGCTTTCTGACCACCCAGGCCTTTGAGCATCAACTCTGGTCTTCCATCTAAAACTCCCATTGTGTCCAAATCTTTCACACACTGCAAATGCAAAACCTGGCTCTGCAACTTACTACCTGAGCAAGTTCTCCCAACTATTCATGCCTTAGTTTCCCTTCTGAAAAACAGATATAATAATACCCATCTTATAGAGTCGTAGAAATAAGATTAATTAGGATGTCTAGTAACTAAGTCTTTTTGCCGTTGTGTGTGCTGTTTAGTTGGTTCCAACTCATAGTGACCCTGTGTGTAGGATTTCTGACAGTGACTGTTGGGTTTGAAGTGCTGTCCTTGTGGTTACTAGTTCAATTATCCTATAGCACCACGCCAAGATTCTAGGACTTAATATGGGCTCAGTAAACATCATTTGCTTTCCCTTTATCCTAGATATTTCAATTGATCTTGCTTAGTATTCAGGCATGATTGCTCACACTAACTCTCTGACACCCTTCCCAACCAAAGTCATAACTCAACTGGAGTAAAACCCTGTCAGAATTAATCCTTTGAGCTCCAAGATTTAGTGATTTTAATTCAATGTTCAATAGGTTGGAAATATTCACATCAAAGTCAGCTTGCCCAAAACTGTTTCCCATCTGGACTCATGCAATTTTCTGCAAAATGTATATCCTTACATTGTTGTTGTTGTTAGGTGCCATTGAGTCAGCTCACACTCACAGGAACCTAATACACAGTGGAGTATTGGGACCTGAGCATCCTCACAATCTTTGCTAAGCTTGAGCCCATAGCTGATGCCACTGTGTCTATATACTTTGTTGGGGGTCTTCTTCTCTGACCATCCACTTTGCCAAGCATGATATCCTTCTCCAGGGACAGTTCCCTCCTTATGACATGTCTGAAGTATGAGAGATGAAGTCTCATCCTCTTGGCTTCTAAGGAGCATTCTAGCTGTACTTCTTTCACCACAGATTTGTTTGTTCTTCTAGTAATCCATAGTACTTTCAAAATTTGTCTCCAACAGCATTACTCAAATGCATCAATTCTTTTAAGGTCTTCCTTATTCATTGTCCAACATTCACATGCATATGAGGCTATTAAATATAACAAGGCTTAGGTCAGGCACACCTTAGTCCTCAAACTGACATCCTTGCTCTTGAACATTTTCAACCAGTCTTGTGCAGCAGATTTGCCTAATGCAATATGCTATTTGATTTCTTAACTGCTGTTTCCTTGAGTGTTGATATTATATCCAAGCAAAATGAAGTCTTTGATAACTTCAATCATTTCTCCATTTATCAAAATGTTATTTATTGGTCCAGGTGTAATCTATCCCAAAGACATTGGTCTTTTTTTGTTTAAGTTTTTACTGTGAATTGAGTGATAGTTTATGTAGGAGAACTTGGGTTTTACACTCATTGTTTCATTGCAATGATAACAATCTCCTTCATGCATCATCATTCAACAGTATTTACTTCTATTCTCTCTGTTTGTTTGTTTGTTTGTTTTGGGGGGGGGTGATGTACACAAAAACACTCAGGAATATACAATTGTTTAATCAACCAAAAGGCACATTCTGCAAACCTGCCTCCTGGTTGCCAGCACACAGCCTTTTCCTTTCCATAAGTCTAGACTCCTCAGCTGCTCTATCTCTCCATGTCATCATCTCTGCCTCCATCTTTGGTGTTGCTGGTTCTCTGGATAGGGGTCCATGTACTGCTCATGCTCTTGACGGTCCTAGGGGCCTCTGTTCCTGGACTGTAAGATTAACTACTCTCCATTTTGCTACAAAACTTCGACCTGTAAAGTTGTGACAATTGCAATTAGTCAAAATAACAATTATTCACTATTGAATCATAAGAATCTTATCCCCATCTCCTTCCACCAGACCTGTCTAGACAAGATGAAAACTATTCAGTGTGGAGCTGCCTTCCCCTGCATACTTTGAAACTAAACTTCCTCTTGAAAACATGTAAACCAGTCACTTTGTGCCTTTATAGCCCACCCATTTTAGGTAGCCAATACCTAAGTTTCCCATCTCTATCTACACTGTGTACATAATGGATAGGATTGATACTTGACATAAAGACTCTCTTCCATCTCAGTTGGTATTTTGAGCTACTATATCCATAAGTATAGGTCAAGTTCATCAAATTGTAGCAATTTACACTTGTTTCCTTTATGAAAACAAAATTTTTAATCTTCCTCTAGTAGAATTCTGATCATCAAGCCATTAAGGTTAGGTCAAATGGGTACTATCTACAAATTTGGGTGTTCTTGTGTGCTTCTATCCTCACTTCCCATCAGCTGGATGCTTCAATCTCAGCTCTTGTCCTCTATGGGTAGGTCCTTGTCTATGGGCTCAGGAGTCCTCAGGTCTCACCACACTTTGGACCAACCAGCCATTCCTCTTCTCTCTCTCATTTCCAGGTCAACAGGAGTCTATGGAATGTGGTCAAACTCAGCACATATCTTCATTGCTGTCTTTCCTCAACTTCCACTTACTAGTAGACCAACATGGTCACCAGCAAGCTTACATGATGCTCTCGTGTTCCCTTTGAGTTTCAGTCTTGAAAGGAGGGTTTGTCCTGATTGCTTGCTTTGATGGCTCCCCAACAAGCAACTTTCTTGTTCTCATAGTAACCAATCAGACTGCCATTTTTGTTTGGGGTTTTTCCTGCTGGTCTTCCTTTCAAGAAGTATCTTCTGTTCCTCTAGCTGTTCTAGGTTGGTTTGCTTGCCCTTTCAAGTAGGAATGTCCCACTTTAGAGGGTTCTCTATGGGGCTCAGGATTCCACCTAAGAAGACATTGATTGCTCTTTGATCTTCATCAGTAAATATTTTAAGTCTTCTTTTCATTCATCAAGGTAAGGTTATGTCATCTGGAAGTGACTGAAGATCTTGAGCTATGAAGCCAGATGAGACTGATTTAGCCTAATCAGTGACACGCAGTTCCCTTCCTTAGAGTTCTATTTTCTCCTCAGAGAGGAAACTAGCTCAGGTGTTATGGTGTGATGAGTCTGACAGTTCAACCTGAGGAGAAAGACAATTCTAGAGCAACTTCTTTCTCAAACAAAAATTCTTTGGATTCTCTCTTTCCATGGATTGATATTCAAGATGTTTTCTCTTGGATCTTCTCCATTTTTTTTTGTTTTTTGTTTTTTAACATTTCATTATGATTTGGGTAAAAGTTTACAGCGCAAATAAATTTTCACTAGACAATTCATACATACATATAT
>NW_006408618.1:8706336-8713823 GCF_000296735.1 Chrysochloris asiatica
TTTTTTTTTTCCATTACATTGTTTGCAAGCCCACAATGTAACAGCACTCTTTCCACTTCCTCCCTGTGTTAACTGTCCTTTCCAATCCTGCCTTCTGAACTTTATTCCTGGGCAAATAAATGCTGCCCTTTTGATCTCATGTTAATGAGTCTTCCTCCAATCCTGATGCCACGTTCTTCTTCACCTAATCCAAATTCTCAGATTATAAACTCAGCATACAGATTGTATAAGTATGGTGAAAGAAAACAACCCTGGCACACATCTTTCCTAATTTTAAACCATTCAATGTCCTCTTTTTTCTAGTCAAATAACTATCTCTTCAGACATCCATTTTTTTTTCTTTTCATTCTTTCTTGTCTCCTTAATGATCTTTCAGTTTCTTCCTCTATGATGCTGTTGAGGTCATCCCACAACTCTGCTGGTCTTTGGTCATTATTGTCTAATGCATAAAATCTGTTCTTTAGATGATCTGTATATTCAGGTGGGAGATAGTTATATCAAATTTTGACTCTCAAGAACTTGTTTTAATTTTCTTCAGCTTCAACCTGAACTCAACCTATAATTGATTGTCTGTGTTACAGGACACCCTTGTCCTGGTTTTGGGTGATGGCATGGAGCTTGTCTGCCATCTGGTGAGGACCATGTATGTAGTTCTCTTTTATGTTGTTTTAAAAAGATATTTACAATGAATAAGTCATTGGTCTTGCAAAATTCGATCATGCGATCTCCAGCATCGTTTCTATCACCAAGGCTGTATTTTCCAATTACTGATCTTTCTTCTTTATTTCCAGCCTTTGCATTCCAGTCACCATTAATAATCAATACATTTTTACTTCATATTTGATCAATTTCCGACTGAAGAAGTTGGTGGTTGTGGAGTTAGTACTGACTCATAGTGACCCTGCATAAATCTTTATGGGAGCAGAAAGCCTCATCTTTCTCCTGCAGAACTGCTGGTAGTTTTGAACTCCTGACCTTGTGGCTATCAGCCCAACTCATAACCACTACACTACCAGAGCTCCTTGAAGAAGCTAGTAGAATTCCTCATGCTAATCATCACTGGCTTTAGTGGTTGGTGTGTAAATTTGAATAATAGTGGTATTAATTGGTCTTCCTTGTAGGTATATGGCTATTATCCTAACATAGACAGCATTATACTTCAAGACAGACCTTGAAATGTTCTTGTTGATGATGAATGCAATGCCATTCCTATTCAATTTGTCATTCTTGGCATAGCAAATCATATGTTTGTCAGAATCAAAATAGCCAATAGTAGTTCATTTCAGCTCACTAATGCCTAGGATGTTGATCTTTAAGCATTCCTTTTCATTTTTGACAACTTCCAATTTTCTCAGATTCATATTTCATTCATTCCATGTTCCAATTATTAATGGATGTTTAGCACTGTTTTTCCTCATTTTGTGTTGTGCCCCATTAGCAAATGAAAGAAAGTCATGAAAGCTTTACTCCATTCACATCATGGTCAGCTCTACTTTGTGGAGGCAGTCTTCCCTTGTCTTATTTTGAGTGCCTTCCAATCTGAAGGTCTCATCTTCTGGCACTATATCTGACAATAATGTGATATTATTTATAATACTTCAATATTTAATATTCTGGTCCAATCTGACACTGTTCCTCTGTGACTGTCATGGGCTAAACATTTAGAATTTATCCACCTCTCTTTCTTCCTATTCTTAGTCTTGAAGCTCAGCTGAAACCTGTCCACTGTGGGTATACCCTGCTGGTGTTTAAGATATTGGTGACATACCTTTTAGAATCACAGTAACACACAAGGCACCATGATACGATAAACTTACTGACAAGCTGACGAGTGGTGGGCTGCTTAAATAAGTGAGATAAGTTTTCATGATCTTTTCTCTTAAATTTTAATAAAAAGCATTTTAAAAGACTCCAACCATCCAGGGAGAAGAGCATGAGTGGAATGTGGGACCCTGTCCAGAGAAGCAGTAACACCAAAGATGGAAGCAGAGATGATGACATGGAAAGACAGAACAGCTGAGGTCTCTAGACTCATGGGAAGAGAAAGGCTGTGTGCTGGCAGCAAGGAGGCAGGCTTGCAGAATGTGTCCTTTGGTTGTTTACTTGATTATATATTCCTGAGTGTTTTTGTGTATGTTGAAAACAAACAACAACAACAACAATAAAAACAGCAACAGAGGGAATAGAAGCAAATACTGTTGAATGATGATGCATGGAGGGGATTGTAATCATTGCAATAAAATGAGTGTAAAACTGATCTTCTCCCATGTAAACTATCACTCAATCCACAATACAAAACAAAACAAAACAAAAAAACCTCCAACACTATTTTGTCTGGTTGAAAAGAGAATAAAAGTTTTATTTTACTTGGTCACCACAGGCAAGAGAATGGTGATGAACATTAGAGAAGTGAACATAGTCTCATACATAGATAGGGCTCAGTATTGGTCTCCTTGTCTCTGTCCCCAAATAATTCTCTATTTGATTTTTTATAGTTCTTCCTTAATTTAGCCCTTTATTCTCCTGTTTGAGTGGGAAAAGTTGAAATACTCAAGAAAGAACTCCTTACATTGAGAACATTTTCCCAGTAAGACCTGTCTTTGTTTTCAAGCATTTCCCCAATATTCTTGAATTCACTCATGCATTCTTCAAATAAGCATTTATAAAGCACTCACCAGTTACAAAACACTGAGTTATGTGCCAGATATTCAAAGTTCTTGACCTAAAGACTTGTTATGACAGAACAAGAAGTACAAGGTAACTTTAATGCTATTCAGTAGTGTAACAGGAAAGTTTCATATCTCTTTGATGTATGTATGTGAAGAGCTCTTTGTTTTGCAGGTGAAGCCTAGAATTACAATGTCGAGGCTAATATATAGTTTTTACTCCCAAGATTCAATTATGTTTTATAATGAATTCAATATTTTAAAAAATAATTCCAATGCCTTGGAAAGCCTATGAGAAAAGGGCATTTGTATAAGTATCATTAAGGAGAAGGGTAACTCTCAGAGTGGGATGGTACTTGAACCATGATGAGACTATTAAGCATCAGCAGAGTAGTGACAGGTATAGACATGGATGAATTTCTCCTCAGCCAGGATAAGTAAAATAAGAGAATGACCATAGACATAAATTATGCTATGAAATATGCTAGAAAATTATTTAAATGCCTGAGATTTATAACATCTTTGGGCTAAGGGGAATGAGAAAAATTTCTAAACAAGTTGACTATAAAAAAACAAAAAAAACAAAAAACCTCAAGGGGAAAATAATAGATATGATTGTGTTGATCTTAAATAAGAAGCATTGTTTTTCTGTTTCATTGTCATTTGGGATTTACGATCTAAGGTAAATTCAGATATAAGGAAAAAAGAAAATTGCATTTGTACAACAGAGTCTGTAACTAGAAAATTCACGCCATCTCCATAATCACAGTGTTTTTTTCTTCTCTAGATTGTGAGTTCTTTGGAGGAAAAGACTTAACCTTTTTATCTTTTTAAAAGTGGACTTTGAGAATAAACTAGACCTATATTTGAGTTTTATCAATGCTATGTATTGGCTGTGTAAACTTTTGAAGTATCCATCTGTAAACTGTGCCGTATAAATTCCCACCACTTTAAGGGTGCTATGAAGAGTTAATTAAATAATGTGTGGACTGTATCTGACATGTACTCAATAAATGTTTTCATTTCCCTTTCTCCAGCACACAGCAAAGAACACAACACACAGGAGATTCTCAATAAACATGTAGCACCTTTTTTCTTGCTATCTCCCTGCTCTATGGCTTCCTCCCCATGTGTCATGCCCAGCCTGATCCTAGAACATTATCTCCTTTGCATCCCCTAGAACATTAGCAGATAGATCTTAGCCAGGCTCCTTACATTCCATCAATAACCTTATGAAGTTGCTAATGTTATTATTACCAATGGATTAGTAATATCCTCCAAGTCACACAGTTAGTTACATGATAGAACCAAAATATTTCGGTACTTTGAACCACTTTCCTCTCCAGATTCCAAGTCCATCAAATTACAAACTCAAACTTCTTTCAAACCCCTACATGCCTCCCTCCCACCCATCACAGTTTTTATTCTAAAACTTGCTGCTTTGGTTTGAGGTAGCTTTAATGAACTTAAACGTTAAGTTTCAAGGCAAGAACTTTGTGACTCTGAGCTCCACAAATCACACTGGCATGCAACTACCTTTTCAAACTTCTGCGAAGTCAGTCAGTAAGCTCTTAGAATCAATATTTGGTTATGAGTTCTGAAGAATTCTGGAAGTAACTGAATATCTTGAGCCATGAAGCCAGATGAAACTGATTTAGCCTAATCAGTGACACGCAGTTCCCTTCCTTAGAGTTCTATTTTCTCCTCAGAGAGGAAACTAGCCCAGGTGATGAGTTTGGCAGTTCAACCTGAGGAGAAAGACAATTCTCGAGCAACTTCTTTCTCAAACAAAATTTTCTTTGCATTCTCTCTTTCCATGGATTGATACTCAAGCTGTTTTCTCTTGGATCTGATCTTCTTCTTTTTTTAAAAAAAAAAACACTTCATTGTGATTTGGGAAAAGTTTACAGAGCAAATAGGCTTTCACTAGACAATTCATACATATTTTTTTTTCATCACATTGTTTGCAAGCCCACAATGTAACAGCACTCTTTTCACTTCCTCCCTGTGTTAAATGTTCTTTCCAATCCTGCCTTCTGAACTTTATTCCTGGGCAAATAAATGTTGCCCTTTTGATCTCATATGGTTGATTGTTCTAAGAGTTGTGTATTTCACTGGTGCTACTGATCACCTTAGGGAGCTCAGGTAGCATAGTGGTTATGAATTGGGTTGTGAACCGGAAGGTCAGCAGTTTGAAACTACCAAGTGTTCTGCAGGAAAAAGATGCAGCTTTCTGCTCCTGTAAAGATTTACAGACTCGGAAACCCTGTATAGGGTCACTATGAGTCGGAACCAACTCCATGGCACATAACAACAGCAACAATTGTTCACCTTAAGAAGCTCTGGTAGTCTAGTGGTAACTAGTCAGGCTGCTAACCTCAAGGTAAACAATTTGAAACTACCAGCCATTCCATGGGAGAAAGATGAGGCTTTCTGCTCCTGTAAAGATTTACAGCCTGTAAAGATTTACATACAGACCCTGATCAGGATCGCTATGGGTCAGAAACAACTCGACAGCACTTGACAACAATTGTTTGGCTGAAAGCTGAGCCACAGAGGTGAGTTCAATTCCAGACTTGAAGAGTGACTAAAAGCCATGTCTCAGGGATTTCACCAGTCTCTATGTATCCAGTAAGGCTGATCTTTTATATGATGTTTAGCTTTCTGTCATATTTTTCTCCCAATCTGTCCAGACCCTTCTACTGTGATCCATTTCAGAATGATTATCAATGGTAGCTGACACCATCTAGTTCTTTTGATCTCAGGATAGTGGAAGCTTGGGTTTTCTTTTGGATTATTTCCTTATCTTTGATTTTCTTCAGACTTCTTTGCTCTGAATGGAAAGAAACCGGTAGTTGTACCTTTGATGGTCGCTCACAAACTTTAAGACTCCAGTGGCTTCTCACCAAACAGGATGTAGCACATTTTCTCTGTGGACTTTGCTATGCCAATTAACTATAGTGTGTCCTGAGACTATGGTTTTGAGCTCCTAGGCCCAGTGCCTCATTCCTTCAAGATGTTATGTCTACGAAGTTTTCATAACTTTGCACCCTGCAATTTACTATGGAGTCCTGGTGTAGTGCTGTAGTGTAAGTACTGGACTGCAAACTATAAGGCCAGTAGTTCAAACTCAACCATCTGATCCTCAGAAACCCTGTACAGGGTTGCTATGAGTCAGAATTGACTCAACAGCACTTAACAACAACTCTACTATATTGATGGAGGTCCTGAACTTTCTTGAATATCAAGGTGGGGATCTCTTCTCCAGCAAGGCTGGCATTTTTGAATACAATACAAGCTGAGAAAGAGAGAGAGAGAAAAGAGATTGTTCTTAAGAATATCCCAATGCTTGGCACAGGGCCTGGAATATTACAGATTCTCAATAAATAGTTATTGCATTCATAGTGAAGAGAATTTATCTTGGTGTATGCAGACTCCTGACTTATTTTCAATTCCACTCCAAATTGCATTCTTTTCCAGTTGACTGTTTGACTGTGGAAAGAAGGGAATGACATAGATATGTCATTTGACTGTTAGTCCATATTCGACCCAGTGTTTCTACCAAATGATCTTTAACCCTTGTGACTGTCCTATGAGGTAGATATTATTATCCCATTTTATAGATAACAAATTAGATCATGGAAGGAAAGAGCAATGAACCCAAGGTAATTTCTAAGTCAGTGATTTTTCTATTACATGTCAGGAGCGATTTTTATGAAGCTCAAGAAATTAATGACTGTTCAAGGTATTCTCTCTTTTTAACATTTCCGTTGAACGGGCAGTTTGCTTTCATGATTGTTAACAGTAAATATAACATTTTTGAACACTTCATATGTGCCAGGATTTGTTTTAATGCTTTACACATATTGAAACGTTTAATTATTTAAACTTCTCTCTAGGAGGTTACTGATCTTATTGTTTTTGTTTTATATGAATGAAAGAGTTGAGGAACAAACAACTTGTCCAAGTTCATTTGTCTTTTAGACAGTGTTCCTCCATTTCATATCCAAGCAGTCTCGTTTCAGAGCCCAACCTCACAGCCACTTTTCTATACCTCCTCTGTGGTCACCAACCACTATACACCATTCATCTGTTAGTTTGTTGTAATGTGATGACTTGTGTAGTGCTGTGATGCTAAGAGCTCTGTTACTGGTATTTTAAATACCAGCAGGATACCTCATAGTGGAGAGATTTCAGTGGAGTCTCCAGATGAAGACAGAATAGGAGGAAGGACTTGGTGGTCTATTTTTTTTAAAAAAATTGGTCAGTGAAACCCTTATGGATAGCAGTGGAACACTGTCGAAAAAGTGCCAGAAAATGAGTTCCTCATATTGGAAAGCATTCCAAATACGAATAAAGACAGTTACCTACTAAAAGTAGAATTGGTTTTAATGAATTGAATGAAATAAAGCTTTTGGGACCTTTATTTACTTCTCTGGCACAACTCAAAATGAGAAGAAACAGCTTCCTTCATCCATTAATAGAATATGGAATGTATGCAGTATGGATTTAGTAATACTTAAAATTGTCAAAAATGAAATGAAATACTTGAAAGCAACAGTGAACTGAAGTGAACTGATATTATTCATTATTATAATCAGTCTTATGGTCTACTATGCTGGGATGACAAATTGAAGAACAGCATCACATTCATTATCAAAAAGAACATTTCACAAACCATAGGCTCTGAGGATCAGACTTTAGCCACCTAGCAGACATAGCAAAATGTCCCTTATCTGATTATTTAGATATGCTGGTTAGTAATTCCATACATGAGCCCTGGATACCCACAGATAAATGTAAAAACCTTCCCTAAAAGCC
>NW_006408618.1:8716530-8718338 GCF_000296735.1 Chrysochloris asiatica
AAAAAAAAAAAAAAAAAGAACATTTCAAAATCTATCCTGAATACAATGATGTTAGTGATAAGATAATATTCATACATCTCCAAGAAAGACCAGTTAATACATCTATTATTCAAATTTATACACCAGTCAGAGTTACTGTTTCAAAAAAAAAACTTAGTTGACATTCAACAATTTCAGGAGATTACATCTGATCAAGAACACATGGTATTGGAGCAAGAAG
The DNA here is from genome assembly GCF_000296735.1 of Chrysochloris asiatica. Classification (NCBI taxonomy): domain Eukaryota; kingdom Metazoa; phylum Chordata; class Mammalia; order Afrosoricida; family Chrysochloridae; genus Chrysochloris; species Chrysochloris asiatica. The sequence goes on from NW_006408618.1 coordinate 8,716,751, forward strand.
TCCAAGCCACACTGAAGGCATTGGCAAAAAACAAGGCTCAAGGACTTGATGGAATACTAACGGAGATGTTTCAACAAATGGATACAATGTTAGATGTGCTCAATTATGTATGCCAAGATATTTAGAAGACAGATAGCTGTCCGACTCACTAGCAGATATTTATATCTGTGGTACTGTAGCATCAGCATAGACATACATATCATGGATATTCTTATGAATAGCAGTAGAACACCATCCCATAGGAGCAGGATACTGAATATTTAAACATGATGAATAGCACCAGATTATTGTCAGATACTGTGTTAGAAGGCATTCAAAATAAGACTGAGGAAGAGCTGCCTCCTCAGAGTAGAGTTGACAGTGATGATGTGAAATGAGTAAAATTTTTGGGAACCTTCATTTTCTGATAGGGCACAACTCAAAATGAAGAGAAAAGGCTGTAAACATTCACTGATAATCAAAAGATGGAATGCACAAAGTATGAATTTAGGAAAATTGCAAGATGTAAAAAATTATACGGAACACATAAATATCGATATCCTAGGCATTAGTGAACTGAAATGGATTGATACTGGCCATTTTGAATCAGATAATCACATGGTTTACTATGCTGAGAATGACAAATAGAAGAGTAATGGCATTACATTCACCATCAAGATCTATCTTGAAGTATAATGCTGTCTAAATAGGATGATATCCATGCACCTACAAAGTATGCCAGTCAATACCATTATTTTTCAAATTTATGCACCAACCGCTAAAGCAATGATGATGAAATTGAAGAATTCTATCAACTTCTTCAGACTGAAATTGATCAAACATGTAATCAAGATGTACTGATAATTACTGGCGATTGGAATGCAAAGCTTGGAAACAAAGAGGAAGAATCAGTAGTTGGAAAATATGGCCGTGGTGATAGAAATGATTCTGGTGACCACATGATAGAGTTTTGCCAGACCAAAGATTTGTTAATTGCAAATAAGGAGCTCTGGTAGCATAGCGGTTATGAATCAGGCTACGAACCTCAGGGTCAGCAGTTCCAAACTACTAGCTGTTCCGCAGGAGAAAGATGAGGCTTTCTGCTCCCATAAAGATTTATAGCCTCGGAAACCCTGAGGTCGCTATGAGTCGGAACTGACTCCATGGCACATAAAAACACCACAACCAACAATAACCTTTTAAAAACAACATGAAAAAATGACTATACACATGGACCTGATCAGATGGCATACACAAAATTCACATTGACTACACCTGTGGGAAAAGCTCCATATTATCAGCCAAAACAAGACCAAGGGCAGACTGTGGAACAGCCTACCAATTGCTCATATGCAAATTCAGGCTGAAACTGAAGAAAATTAAAGAAGTCCATGAAGCCCAAAATTTGACCTTGACCGTATCCCACCTGCATATAGATATTATCTGAAGATCACATTTGATATAACAGACACTAATGTCAAAAGAACACAACCTTGTCGCACACCTTTCCCAATTTTAAAACGTTCAGTGTTCCCATGCTCTGTTCGAACAACTGCTTCTTGGTCCAGGTACAGATTCCTCAGAAGTACAATTAAGTGTTCTGGAATAC
>NW_006408618.1:8719296-8745036 GCF_000296735.1 Chrysochloris asiatica
AATAGATCTATTTTGGAAGAAGTCCAGCCAGAGTGCTCCTTGGAGGCCAGGATGGCTAAGCTTCATCTCTCATACTTTGGACATATTGTCAGGAGAGAACAGTCGCTGGAGAAGGATGTCATGCTGAGTAAGATAGAGCGTCAAAGAAAAAGAGGAAGACCCCCAACGAGATGGATCAGCCAGGTGGCATCACCAATGGTGTCAAGTGTGACAGCAGTAGTGAGGTTGGCCCAGGATCGGACATTGTTTCACTCTGCTGTGCATGGGGTCGCTATGAGTTGGTTCTGACTCGATGGCACCTAACAACAACAACAACAACAACAATGTCAAAAGACCTGAGAGTTGTGGTATGACATCTAGAACATCATAAAGGAAGAAAGCATTAATAAGGAAAAGACCAAAATGGATGTCAGAAGAGACTCTGAAACTTGCTCTCCAGCAGAGAAATGCAAAAGCAAATTGAAGAAATGAGGAGTAAAAAAAACTGAGCAGAAAATTTCAAAGGACAGCTTGAGATGACAAAGTCAAGTGTTACAATGAAATGTGCAAAGACTTGGAATTAGAAAACCAAAAAAGAAGAACACACTCAGCAATTCTGAAGCTGAAAGAATTGAATATAAAATTCAAACCTTGATTCATAATATTCAAGGATTCTATCTGTAAAATAAAGAGCTCTGGTAGCACAGTGAATGAGTAGGGCTGCTAATATCACGGTCATCAGTTCAAAACTAGCAGTGGCTCCACGGGAGAAAGATGAGGTTTTCTGCTCCCGTAAAGAATTGCAGCTTAAGAAACACTATACAGGGTTGCTGTGAGTCAGAACTGACTCCATGGCACACCACCATCACCACTATGGGCAAAATATTGAATGGTGAAAAAAAAAAAAAAGTCAAAAGAAGATGGTAGCAATACGTAGAGTCACTATACCAAAAAAGATAATAAAAAAGAGGTTAATATTCAACCATTTCAAGAGATAGCATATGATTAAGAGGGAATGGTATTGAAGGAAGAAGCCCCAGGTACACTGAAGGTATTGGTAAAGAACAAGGCTTCAGTAATTTTTGGAATCTTTCAACAAACTAATGTGGCATTGGAGGCTCTCACTGATCTTTGCCAAGAAATTTGGAAGACATCTACCTAGTAAAATGATTGTAATAGAAATATCTCAAGTGCATGAGTATAAAAACAAACATTTATTCTGTCACAGTTTAGGAGGCTAGAAGTCTGAATTCAGGGCACCAGTTTCAGGGGAAGGCTTTCTCTGTCAGCTTTGGGGGCAGATTCTTATCTCCTTTTAACATCTGCGGGGCTGGCATTCCTTGGAGATTGGCATGTGTTGTGTCTTCACATCAGTCTTCCCCTGTATCTAGGAGCAGAAACCACTAACGCAAAGGATGTGCTCCACTCCAAGCTCTTCTTTCTTGGTAGTAGTCAGCCTCTTTGTCTCTGCTCACTTTGTAATTCCTTTTATATCTCAAAATAGATTAATTTGAGATACAACCTTATCATGTAGATTGCATTCTTCCTCATTAATATAAGGTAACATTTGCCTCATTAACACCTAGAGTTTGGGATTTATAATACTTTAGATAATTACATCAGAACACAAAATAGAGGATAATTGCATAATACTGAGAACAATGGGCTAGCCAATTTGACACATATTTTGAGGAGACACAATTCAATCCATACCACATATAACATCAATATATAATACAAACTACAATGAATCCTCAACTCTTTAACAAGGAAGAAGGGACAATGTATAAAACCTCAGCATCAAACCGAAGGCCAGCAATGAAGACTGCCACTCTGGTCTCATAAATCTAAGTAACTAGACAGAGATTACCAGCCGTAAAACATCTCATTCTCACTTGGTGTCATTTCCATAAATATGGTATATAAAGAACATAATAATGAGTGCCAGCTCAGGTAACTGAGGAAAAAACAAATATTCATAAAGGAGTTTTGGCATCAAAATGAAGCTTTATAACTTGTCTCAAAAGGATGTTACGAAACTGTCATGAAGAGATAAATGCACACATATAAATGAGGGACTTCAAAAAGTTTGTAGAAAAAATGGAGTTAAAAGTAATGGAAAATTTCCATTAACTTTTTAAAGTCCCTGTATATATAAAAACTGTTGTTAAGTGCCTTCAAGTTATTTCTGACTCACTGACCCTGTATAGGGTTTCCAAGGTTTTTTAATTCTTTGCAGGAGCAGAAAGCCTCATCTTTCTTCCATGGAGTAGCTGATGAGCTCAACAAGTTGACTTTGTGGTTCGCAGTCCAGTGTTTATCTTCTGAACCACCATGCTCCTAGTACATATCAATACATATATGCATTTTTTGTTCAATACTTCCCCATCAGCAGGAATTTATATTGATGAGTGAGATACCTAAGGAGGCCAAAGGAAGATGATACTTGAGTTCATAGGCATTGACCTTCTCTGTCTTCTTATGTGTGCCCTGAAGAATGTCACTGACATGATTCTTACCAGGCAACACATGGGTACTGTTAGGATATGGTTCAGGTCTGATGGATGGTTTGAGCCCAACTTACCAAGTTATCTTTTAGTTAATTACTGTGTGTAATTGAGAGAGCCTCTGGCCAACTGCAGCTTTTAACTGTATTGTCTGCTAACCTTCTGAACTTTTCTCCACCTCAAATGTTTACTAGTACAACAGTCTCACTTCTGACAGTATGGTGTATTTCATAACTTTGAACACTTCTGAATCTCTCTAAACTAGGAATGTTGAAAGTAAGCAGACAGCTCAGTTTAAATGCTATCTGTTGAGTCTCTAAGGATAACTGCACAATCCTGTAGATAATGTGAAGAAACTTTCTTAAGTGACTTCTTCCCATAGGAAGAAATATCCCTCCACTCCTTTCTCTCTGAAAAACTTGACTACTTATCTTCCTATTTAGCTACCAAATCTTTTGTGTTTCTTTCTTAAGCTCCAGGACAAGAACAGACACATCATGATCATTTGACTCAGGTTGCAGTCCTATATCTTCTTCTTGTTAGCTGCCGTTATGCCATCCCCCAACTTCTAGTGAGTGACCTGATACACAGCAGAACAATGTTCTCCCTGGTCCTGAGCCAGCCCCAGCATTTACTGAGGATCAAATCAATGTGATCCATAGGATTTTCATTGGCTGGTTTTCAGAAGTAGATCACCAGATCTTTTTTCCTAGTCCTTCTTAGTCTAGAAGCTCCAGTAACACCTATTTAGCAATGTAACATCACAGAAGCTTCCCCTGAGGAATGGATGGTGGCTGTACAAGAGGGGTTTGGCCAGGAATCAGATCTTTGTATCCCTTTTGGGAAGCAAGGAATTAACAAATGAGCCACCACTGCCCCAACCTTAGCTTATTTTCCCCCTTAAAAATAAAAGAGAAGACTACATGCCTTGTTCAGCCAATGTGAGGGATCACAGAGACTGGGGCAAACCCAGAAAACTAGGCCATCCTGATCATTCTGGGTCATTCCCACAGAAAGGATCCTGGAGAGCTTTAAAGATTCTACCAGTACATTCTAAGGGCCAGCCTAAACTGTGACTGGCTATTGTGTAGTTAGGGCAAGGAGAACAAAGAGGCCTATGAGTCTAATAAATTGTTTCAATCAAGAAAACAGTGAGTTAAAAAGAAAAGAAAAATAAAGCCTCTGTAAGGAATAGACCTCAGCTTCATTTGATGCAATACTCTGTTGATGCTCATCAGTTTTTATGATTTGCTGCTTTCTTTAATAAGGCAAATGATAGCTTCACATGAAGCACATTGACCAAAGGTCAAACTTCGGTCTCCTACATGTTGTTGTTGTTGTTGTTAGGTGCCATCAAGTTGGCACCAACCAATAACAACCGTATGCACAGCAGAACAAAACACTGCCTGATCCTGGGCCAACCTCACTACTGTTGGCCACATTTGGGTCCATCGATGCTGCCACTTGGCCAATCCATCTCGTTGGAAGTCTTCCTCTTTTACTCTGACCCTCACCTTACCAAAGATGATATCCTTCTCCAGTGACTTGTCCCTTCTGACATTGTGTCCGAAGTATAAGAGGCAAGGTTTGGCCATCTTGGCCTCCAAGGAGCACTCTGGCTGCAATTCTTCCAAAATGGATCTATTGGTTCTTTTGGCAGCCCAAGGCACTTTCAGTATTCTCCTCCAACCCCATAATTCAAAATCATTACTTCTCTGATCTTTCTTATTCATTGTCCAGCTATTGCATGCATATGAGGTTATTGAAAATACCATGGCTTGGGTCGGGTGCACCTTAGTTCTCAAGCTGATATCTTTGCTCTTCAACACTTAAAAAAGTCTTGTGCAGCAGATTTGCCTAATGCAATACATTGTCTGATTTCTTGGCTGCTGCTTCCATGAATGTTCATAGTTGATCCAAGAAGAATGAAGTATTTGACAACTTCAATCTTTTCTCCATTAATAAGAATGTTGTTTATTGGTCCAGTGATGAGGATTTTTGTTTTCTTTACATTGAGATGTAATCCATACCAAAGGCAGTACTCTTTGATCTTCATCAGTAAATTTTTTTAATGTTTTATTATGAATTATATGATAGTTTACATGAAAGAACATTAATTTTACATTCATCCTATCGTATATTGTTTCATTGCCATGGTTACAGTCCCCTCCATGCATCATCAACCAACCAAAGGATATACCCTGCAAGCCTACCCCCCAGTCATCAGCACACAGTCTCTCTCCCTCTCTGGGTCTAAAGTCCCCAGCCACTCTAGCTTTCCATGTCATTGTCTCTGCTTTCATCTCTGGCATCATTGCTTCTCTGGGTAAGATCCTACTCTCCCCTCTTGTCCCTTGATGGTCCCAGGGACCTGCTTTCCTAGACTGCAAAGTTAACCACTCCTTGCTACAAAACATCTACCTTTACAATTCCAACCCTCACAATCAGTCCTGATAACAATTATTCAATATTGTATCACAAAAGACCTGTCCGCATTTGCTTTCATCAGCCCCACTTAGACAGATTGGATACTACTCAGTGGAGATTATACCTTCCTCTATGCCCTCTGGATCTAGGCTCTGTCTTGAAAACTTGTAAGCCAGTCACTTCTTACCTTTGAGCCTCCCCTACCCCGCCCCCTGCTTTAGGTAGCCAATGTCCAAGTCCCCATCCCTGTCTACCCTGTGTATGGAGAGGGTGGAAGTGATCCTTACTGTAAAGATGTGTTCCCTCTTTTGCATTACTAGGTGTAGGTCAAGTTCATCAAATTGTATCAGATTACTCTTTTTTTCCTCTTCTTTCTTTTTCTAGTTGAGCTCTGATCATTGAAGCCAAGTCAAATGGGTATTATCTGCAAGTGTGGGTGTTCTTGTGCATATGCACTCTCTTCTTATCAGCTGGACACTTCACTCTCCACTCTAGTCCTCTGTGGCTATGTCACTGAAACTGGGCCCAAGAGTCCCCAGGTCTTGCCACACTGCTGGCCAACCAGGTCTCCCGCCAGGTTCACAGGAGTCTATTGAACATTGTTTGGCTTAGCTTGCAGCTTCATTGCTGTTTTCCCTCAGTTTCCCTTATTGATGATGAATGTGGTTATCAATCAGAGAGTGTATTCCCATTGAGTCTTAGTCTTAGAAGGGGGTTTGCTCTGAGGGGACCCGACCACTTGCGTTGATGTCTCCTGGGCGAACAACTCGCTTATTCTTGTTGTAATCAGTTGGTCTGCCTATATTGTTTTTTATTCTTCCTGTCAGTGTTTCTTTCAAGAGGCATCTTATGTTCTTCTAGCCGCTCCAGGCTGGTCTGTCTGTCCTTTCATGAAGAAATTTCCCACCTCTGAAGATATTGGATGAGGTTCAGGATTCCACCTATAGTTTTATGTAATACAGAGGCTCCACAGGATGTCCCCTTCACTGGGCATGTTGTAGCCCCATTCTAGGTATTCCAATCAGTTATAGGCAGAAGACGGACTTACAAGCTTTCTATGGTGATATTTCTAGCTATTCCTTTCTTTCCCCCTCCAGTGTCTATTTTTAATGGTATGCAAAGGAAACCAAGATTCATAAGACAGTCAAGCATCTTAACATTATTTTCCCCTCTTTCCCCATTCCAACCATGTCTCAATCCCTGTATCCCAGAGCCCTGTTGTTCCAAGGTTGTGCATACATCTTTATTTATCTCTGTCGCACTAGCCCATGCAAACCTGCCTTATTGTTCTCCCATCCGCTTTGTTCTTCCACTCCACTCCCCCTTCTTGTATACTGCTCCCCTCCCTAGCACGCAAACTTTTCTGTGTCTATTCCCTGCTCTTTGCTCCACCTTCCTCTCCCTTCCCTCACCCCACCCCCACATCCCAGCAACCAGCAAAGAATTCCCCTGCCCTTTAGGATGGGTTCTTTTTCTTAATCTTTTACAGTAGTGGTCCTATTCAGTATTTCTCCGTTTGTGACTGATTAATTTCACTCAACATAATGTGCTCAAGGTTCATCCATGTTATGCAGTGGCGTGCAGCTTCCTTGTTATTCTTCAAGGTAGAATAATATTCCATTGTGTGTCTGTGCCACAGTTTGTTTATTCATTCTTCAGTTGATGGGAACTTAGAGTGTCTCCATCTTTTTGCTAATGTAAATAGTGCTGTTATGAACATTGGTGTGCATATATCCTCATGTTATGACTCGTATTTCTTGTGGGTAAATACCAAGTAGAGGAATTGCTGGATTATAAGGTATTTCTATTCTTAACCTGCTGAGGAAGCACCATATTGCTTTCCAGAGAGGTTGGATCTGCAGTGTCACTAGCAGTGCAGGAGTGTCCCAGTCTCACCACATCCCCACCAGCATTTATTGTCCTCTACTCTTTTGATTTTTGCTGTTATTGCTAGTGTGAGATGATATCTCATTGTTGTTTTGATTTGCATCACTCTAATGGCTAGTGATTATGAACATTTTCTCATAAGTTTGTTGGCTGCCTGGATCTCCTCCTTGGCAAAGTGTCTGTTCATGTCCTGTATCCATTTCTTAATTGTGTTATGTCTTTTTCTTGTAGAGGTGTTGTAGTTTCCTATATATTTTAGAAATAAGTCCCTTGTCTGATGTGTCAATGCAAAAGATTTTTTCCCATTTTGTGGGTTTTCTTTTTACTCTTCTGGTGAAGTCTTTTGAATCACATAAGTTTTTCATCTATTTTGTCTACTTTGGTTTGTGTAGTTTTCAAAATGTTTGGTTGTCTGTGTATTCCCTGAAATAGTGCTCTCACATTTGTCCCTACTTTTTCATTGATAGCCTTCATCATTCTGGGATTCACATTGAGGTCTTTAATCCATGCTGAGTTGATTTTTGTATAAGGCATGAGGTGAAGGTTGTGTTTCAATCCTTGGCATATCACTTTCCAGTTCTGCCAGCACCATCTGTTGAAGAGACTATCACCTCCCCATGTGATATATTTAGGTATTTTGTAAAAAATCAGTTGGCTGTATATGAATGGGTTAATTTCTGGATTCTTGATTCTATTCCATTGATTTGAGGTTATAAATTTGTATGGGAGCAGAAAGTTTCATCTTTTTCCCACAGAACAGTTGATAGTTTTGAACCACTGACCTTGAGGTCAGCAGCCCAACTCGTACCCACTGCGCTTCCAGAGTTCCTTAGTTAGGAGGCTAGAAGTCTGAATTCAGAGTAGTGGCTGTAGAGAAAGATCCTTGTCTCATTTTAGCATCTATAGATCTAGTATTCCTTATAGATTTCCATATGTCTTGGCATCAGTCTTCTCCTAGGTCTAAGAGTTTCACGGTGCAAGGACCCAGGTCCAAGAGACACATCCCATTCCCAGCTCTTCTTTCTTGGTGGTAGTAGGTCCCTCTCTTTGCTCATTTCTCTATCCTTTTATCTTTGTATGATGAAAAGTGAGTCAGGCCACACCTAAGGGAAACTGCCTTATATAGGATCAGAGTTGTGATGGGGTGAAGGGTATTGTTGTTTTTAGGTGCCATCATGTTGGTACCAACTCATAGTGACACTATGTACAACAGAACAAAACACTTCCTGGTTCGGGGCCAACTTCACAATTGTTGCCACACTTGAGCCTATTGATGCTGCCACTTTGCCAATCCTCGCTGGGGGTCTTCCTCTTTTACTCTGACCCTCCACCTTACCAAACATGATATTCTTCTCCAGTGAATGGTCCCTCCTGACAATATGTCTGAAGTATGAGATAAAAGTTTGGCCATCCTGGCCTCCAGGGAGCACTCTGGCTGCACTTCTTTCAACACAGATATGTTGGTTCTTTGGGCAGCCCATGGCACTTTCAATATTATCCTCCAACACCATAGCTCAAAAGCATCAATTCTTCTATGGTCTTCCTTATTCACTGTCCAACTTTTGCATGCATATGAGGTTATTGAATATACCATGGGTTGGGTCAGGCACACCTTAGTCCTCAAGCTTTCACCTTTGCTCTTCAACACTTTACAAAGGTCTTGTGCAGCAGATTTGTCTAATGCAATACGTCATTTGATTTCTTGACTGCTGCTTCCATGAGTGTTAATAGTTGATCCAAGAAGAATGAAGTCCTTGACAACGTCAATCTTTTCTCCATTGATAAGAATGTTGTTTATTGGTCCAGTTGTGAGGATTTTTGTTTTCTTTGCACTGAGATGTAATCCATACCAAAGACTGTGGTTTTTGATCTTCATCAGTATTTTAAGTCCTCTTCACTTTCAGTAAGCAAGTTTGTATCATCTGCATATCACAGGTTGTTAGTGAGTCTTCCTCCAATCCTGATTCCACATTTTTCTTTATATAGCCCAGCTTCTCAGATTATTTGCTCAGCTACAGGTTGCATAAGTATATGAAAGAATACAACCCTGTCACACACCTTTCTTAATTTTAAACCTTTCAGTGTTCCCATCTTCTGTTCGAACAACTGCCTCTTGGTCCATGTACAGATTCCTCATGAGCACAATTAAGTGTTCAGGAATACTTTGCAATATTGCCCATAGCTTGTTATGATCCACACAATCAAAAGCCTTTGCATAGTCAATAAAGCACAGGTAATCATCTTTCTGGAAGCCTCTGCTTTCAGCTAAGATCCATCAGACATTGTAGTCCAACCTTAATGATTTTATCAAATCTGATCAACCATGGGAGATTATCATATAACTGCCATTTCTGCCAAACTTCTGAAAGGCATGGTCCAGTCAAATTGACACATATTTTCAGGTAACACAGTTCAATCCATGACAAGGCCCTGACACCAATGTGGTAAAGGTTATAACCAAATTAGTATAGCTGGGGTATTTGACAACAGACCCAAATTCCTCTTCACCAAAATCTATCTTCCCCTACCAGCTGTGGACATCATACACACATACGCACAAACACACATACACAATATCCCACACAGCCACAGTGTCATTTAGGCAACCCAATCTCTTCAGGACTAGTTACAATGATCTGGGGATACACACATTCACTCATTCATTCTTCCATCCATTCAACACCAAACACATTGCTTGGTGCTGTAAAGCTTCAAAGATAAAGATGGTCAATCTCTTTAAACTCTGATAGCCACATCAGATTATAATACACCAGAAATTTCTGTGATAATAATATTGAGGAATCTTTAAAAGGGGGAAAATAGGCACCACTGATTTAAAGGAGGACAGATAAAATTAAAGGATTGAAAAATGGGGGCTATTAGGGAAAGTTAGAGAAAGGACTATTATTTAGCACAGAAGGGAATAGCTGAAGTGATAACTTAATAAGAGTCTTCAAGAGTATAGGGGATGGACTCCATTATGGATCTATCATCCATGAATTTATCTAAATCCTCTTTCACTAAATTATCTTTCTTTAGTCTGTGCCAGCTCTTGGAGTAATGAGTTCCTTATGTGGACCGCCTGCTATGTGAAATAACACATTCTTGTTTTGAAACTTCTTCCTTTACATTTATAGGAACTCCTACAAATTCTGGGTTTCCAGGATTTGGCAAGTAGTTTGCATGGGAACCATATTGTTCATGTTGTTATTGTTCCTAAGTACCATCAAGTACTATCAACTCAGTGGGACTATATAGGGTTTCAGAGGGGTAGTTGGAGGGTTTGAACTACACTACTGACTTGTGTTTCGTAGTCCAGTGCTGATCTTACAATGCCACATTAGAAAAGTATATTCACTTTGCATAATGAAACAATCTTTCTATTTGTTGATTATTTCCTTGTGTAGCTCATTTACTGAAAGGAAGCCAGTGCCAAGACATCAAACTACTGACTGAACCCCTCATGATTTCTGTTCTGTTTCCACCTTGTATGATTTTGCAAGCTTTCTTACACCCTCCCTCAAGGTTTTGTCTTTTTGAAAACTCTATATTTTTCCTCTTAGAGAAAACCCTTAAATTTATTATCAACTTATGAGACTACCCTATCTTTCTCTGTTGTTAGGTGCCATTGAGTCGCTTCCATCCCATAGTGACCCTGTATAAGGTTTCCGAGGAGCGGCTGGTGAATTGAACCACTGACCTTGCAGATCAAACTGAATTTGCAGTCCAGTGCATGACCCCATAGTGCCACACCAGGACTCCATGCTAAACACCACAAAAAACTCTATTTCAGTAACTCACAAACACAATTTCCCTCATATTTTAACATCTGTAAAACCAACATATTTTGTAAGTGATGTTAAGAAAGCAACGTGTGTGTTAAATTTTAACAGTGTCAAGCAGCATAGTAGTCTACCCAGAGGTGCTTCCAAAGAAAGGACTGGAAATCTATTTCCAAAAATTAGACAGTGAAAATCCTATGGAACACAGTACTACTCTGGCACACATGATGTCACTATGATAGTTTATGGCAGCTCTGAAATTGGCTCTGCAGAATCTGGATTTCAGGAATTTTAAGAATGTTACAAAAGATAGTTAATATCATTATTATTTGTATTTACACACCAACCACTAAAGCCAATGATGATGACATAGACAAATTCTTCCAACTACTTCATTCTGAAATTGATCAAATGTGCAATTATTATGCATTGATAATTACTGGTGATTGGAATGTAAACATTGGAAAAAAAAGATTCTAGTTGTAGAATTTGGCCTCGGTGACAGAAACTGTGATGGAAAGCATATGATAAAATTTTGCAAGGCCAATCACTTAGTTTGCACGGATCCACAATCAACACTCATGAAAGCAATGGTCAAGCAATCAAATGACAGATTACAGTAGGCAAATCTATTATAGAGGACCTCTTTAAAGTGTTCAAAAGCAAAGGTGTAATTTTGAGAACTAAGTAATACCTGTCCGAAGTCATGCTATTTTCAATCGCCTCATATGCCATGTGAAAGTTGTACAATGAATAAAATGACTGTAGAGGAATAGATACATTTGAATTGTGATGTTGGAGGAGAATATAAAAAAGTACCATGGACTGCCAGAAGAACAAACAGGTTTATCTTTGAAGAAATCCAGCAGAAATGCTCCTAAGAAACCAGTATGGCAAGACTTCCTCTCTCATACTTTGGGCAAGTTGTCAGGAGGGACCAGTCCCTAGAGCAGGACCTCATGGAGAGTCAGTAAAAAAGAGGAAGACCTCCAACAAGATGGATAGACACAATGGCAGAATTCAAACATTAACAACAATTGTGAAGATGGCACTGGACCAGACAGTGTTTCTTCTTTGTAGAAAATGTTGCTATGAATCAGAATTGACTTGTCAGCAACAACAATGATGAGTGATTTGTTACAAAACTTTTTCCAACAACATAAAAGGTGACTATACACCTAGATAAGCACTGGACTAAGAAACGCAAGGTTGGCAGTTCTAGTCCACCAACTGCTCCACAAGACAATGATAAGGCTTTCTGATCCTGCAAAGTTTTACAGCCTCAGAAGCCCTATTCAGGGTTCCTGTGAGTTGGAATTGACTGGACAGCACTACTTAATAACACCATAAACCTAGACCTCACCAGATGGAACACACAAGAAATAATTGACTACATCTGTGGGAAGACACAAGGAAAAGTTCAATATCATCAGTCAAAACAAGGCTGGGGCAGACTGTGGAACAAATCATCAATTGCTCATATGCAACTTCAGGCTAAAGCTGAAGAAAATTAAGACAACTTCCCCAAAGCCAAAATATGACCTTGAGTATGTACCACCTGACTTTAAAGACCATCTCAAAATCAGATTTAATGCAGTAGACACTAATGACCAAAGACCAAAAGAGTTGCAGGATGACATGAAGAACATCATACAAGAAGAAAACAAAAGTCATTAAAAAGACAGGAAAGAAAGAAAAGATTAGAATGGGTAAGAGAGGAATCTCTGAAACTTGCTCTTGCATATTGTTGTTGTTGTTATGTGCCGTGGAGTTGGTTCCGACTCATAGCGCCCCTGTACAGGGTTTCCAAGGCTGTAAATCTTTACGGAAGCAGAAAGCCTCATCTTTCTCCTGTGGAATACCTGGTAGTTTTGAATTGCTGACCATGAGATTAGCAGCCCGATTTGTAATCATTATGCTACCAGAGCTCCTTGCACATAGAGAAGCTAAAATAACTGGAAGAAATGAAATGAAAAAAACTGAACTGAAAATTTCAATGGACTGGAGAAGACAAAATAAAGTATTATAATGAAATGTGCAGAGACTGGTATTAGAAAACCCAAAGGGAAAAATACATTCAGCATTTCTCAAGCTAAAAAATCTGAAGAAAAATTTCAAGATTTAACTTGCAATATTGAAGAATACTATGTTCAAAATATGGAAGGAAGTTGGAGGTATCATAAGATGATAGAAGGAGTACAGAGAGCCACTATACCAAACAGAATTGGTCAATGAAGGAAGTTGGAGGTATCATAAGATGATAGAAGGAGTACAGAGAGCCACTATACCAAACAGAATTGGTCAATGTTCAGTTATTTAAAGAAGTACCATATGATAAAGAACCAATGATCTTTTTTTTCTAAAAGTTTTATTGTAAATTGAGTGATAGTTCACATGGGAGAACATCAGTTTTGTACTTCATCCTATCGTATTTTGTTTCATTGTTATGATTACAACCCCCCATGAATTACCATTCAACAGTATTTGTTTCTATTCATTCTGTGTGTGTGTGTTTTGATGTACACAAAAACACTCAGGAATATATAATCATTTAAACAACTCAAGGGCACATTCTGCAACCCTGCCTCCTGGCCACCCACACACAGTATTTTTCTTTCCATGAGTCTAAAGTCCTCAGCTGCTCTCTCTTTCCATGCCCTCATCTCTGCCTCCTTCTCTGGTGTTGCTGTTTCTCTGGATAGGGTTCCACAATCCACTCATGCTCTTCTCCCTTGATGGTCCTAGGGTCCTCTATTCCTGGAATGAAAGATTAACTACTCCCCCCTTTATGTTATAAAACTTCTACCTTTACAGTTGTGCCAATCGCAAATAGTCATGATAACCATGACTCACTATTGAATCATAAGAATCTTATTACCATCTCCCTACACCAGACTCATCTGGACAAGATGAAAACTATTCAGTGGGGATTCAACCTTCCCCTGCACACTCTCTGAAACTAAACTCTCTCTTGAAAACTTGTAAGTCAGCCACTTCATGCTTTTATAGTGCCCCCATCCCCACCTTTTAGGTAGCTATATATATAAGTTGCTCATACCTATCAACTCTGTGTAGAGAGGGGATAAGTTTGATCCTTTGTATGAAGATTCCTTCTCTCTCAGTTGGTATTTTGAGCTACCACATCTATAAGTATAGGTCAAGTTTATCGAATTGTAGCAATTTATACTTGTTTCCTTTATCAGATTTCTTTCTCTTCCTTTATCAAGCTCTGATCATCAAGTCATTGAAGCTAGGTCACATAGGTACTATCTGCAAGTTAGGGAGTTCTTGTGCATCTCCCTCACTTCATATCAGCTGGACTTTTCACTCTCTGCTCCAGCTCTCTATGCTGAGGTTTGTCCATGGGCTTAGGAGTCATCAGGTCTTACCACAGTATGGACCAACCAGCTCTTCCTCTTCTCTTTCGCATCTCTAGGTCAACAGAAGTCTATGGAACATGATCAGACTCAGCCCATATCTTCTTTGCTGCCTTTCTCCCACTTCCACTCACCAGTAGACCAACATGGTGCAAACAAGCTTACATGCCTGCTTGTGTGCTTCCTATGAGTTTCAGTCTTGGAGGTGGATTTGTCCTGAAAGGACTTAATTGCTTGCCTTGATGGCTTCCCAATGAACAACTTGTTTGTTCTTGTAGTAGCCAATCAGATGGCCATTTTTGTTTTCAATTTTTCCAGCTGGTCTTCCTTTCAAGAAATATCTTCTGTTTCTCTAGCTGCTCCAGGCTGGTCTGCATACCCTTTCAAGCGGGAATGTCCAACCTCAGAAGGAAGAACCGATGCTCTTGAAGGAAGAAATCCAAACTGCACTGAAGGTACTGATGAAAAACAAGGCTACAGAAACAGATGGAATACAAACTGATACAGCACTGGAGGCACTCACTTATTTTGCCAAGAAATTTATAAGACAGCTACATGGCCAAAATATTGTAAAAAATACATATTTGTGCGATTTCCAAAGAAAGGTGACCCAACAGAATGTGGAAATCATTGAACAATATAAATGATATGACACGGAAGAAAAATTTTACTGAAGGTAATTTATAAATGGTTGTAGGAGTACATAACAGGGAGTTACCAGAAATTCAAGCCAGATTCAGATGAGGAAGTGGAACTAAGAATATAATTGCTGGCATCAGATGGATCTTGGTTGAAAGCAAAGAATACCAGAATGATATTTACTTGTACTTTACTGACTATGTAAAAGCTGTGTAGATCATAACAAACTATGGATAACATTGTGAAGAACATCAATTCCAGAACTCTTCATTGAGCTCATGAAGAACCTATACAGAGACCAAGAGACAGTAATTTGAACAGAATATTGAGATACTTACTGAATGGTTTAAACAGGAAAGGTATGTGCCAGGGTTTTATCCTTTCACCATATTTATGCAGTCTAATTGCTGAGAAGCTGAAGAATCTGAGAAGATGAATTGCATAAAGAAGAAGGTGACATCAGGATTGGAGAAAGACTTGTTAATGGGCTGCAATATATAGATGACAAAACCTTGCTTGCTGAAAGTAAAGAGTTGAAGATCAAAAGCTACAGACTTCAGTATGGATTGAAGCTCAATGTTGTTGTTGTTAGGAGCCATTGAGTCAGTACTGACTCATAGAGACCCTATGCACAACAGAACGAAACACTGCCCGATCCTGGGCCAACCTCACTATTGTTGCCACACTTGAGCCCATTGTGCTACCACTTTGCCAATCCATCTTATTGGGGGTCTTCCTCTTTTACTCTGACCCTCCACCTTACCAAACATGACATTCCTCTCCAGTGATTGGTCCCTCCTGACAATATGTCCAAAGTATGAGAGATGAAGTCTGGTAATCTTGGCCTCCAAGGAGCACTCTGGCTGCACTTCTTCCAACACAGATATGTTTGTTCTTTTGGCAGCCCATGGAACTTTCAATATTATCCTTCAAAACCATAACTCAAAAGCATCAATGCTTCTGTGGTCTTCTTATTCACTGTCCAATTTTCACATGCATATGAGGTTATTGAAAATACTATGGCTTAGGTCAGGCGCACCTTAGACTTAAAGCTGACATCTTTTCTCTTCAACACTTTAAAAAGGTCTTGTGCAGCAGATTTGCCCAATACAATACGTTGCTTGATTTCTTAACTGCTGCTTCAATGAGTGTTGGTGGTTGATCCAAGAAAAATGAAGTCTTTGACAACTTCAATCTTTTCTCCATTGATAAGAATGCTGTTTATTGGTCCAGAGGTGAGAATTTTTGTTTTCTTTACATAGAGATGCAATCCATACTGAAGGCTGTGGTGTTTGATTTTCATCAGTAAATATTTTGAGTCCTCTTCACTTTCAGCAAGCATGGTTTTACCATCTGCATATTGCAGGTTGCTAGTGAGTCTTCTCCAATCCTGATGTCATGTTTTTCTTCATATAACCCAGCTTCTCAGACTATTTGCTCCACGTACAGGTTGAATAAGTATGGTGAAAAATTACAACACTGTCACACACTTTTCCTAATTTTAAATTCAGGTGGGATATATTCAATATGACCTTGAAAATATCCCACCTGAATTTAGAAATCATCTGAAAAATAGATTTGATACATTAGGCACTAAAGACTGAAGACCAGAAGAATTATGGAATGACATCAAGAACATAATACAGGAAGAAAGCAAAAAGTCACTACGAAGACAAGAAAGAAGGAAAAGATCAAAATGGATGTCAGAAGAGACTTTGAAACTTGTTCTCCAGCTTAGAAATGCTAAAGCAAATGGAAGAAATGAGTTGGTACAAGAGCTGAACAGAAAATTTCAAAGGTCAGCTTGAGAAGACAAAGTCAAATATTACAACGAAATGTGCAAAGATCTGGAGTCAAAAAACCAAAAGGGAAGAACACGCTCAGCATTTCTCAAGCTGAGGGAACTGAAGAAAAATTCAAGCCTCAACTTTCATTACTGAAGGACTGTCTGGACAAATTATTGAATAATTCAGAAAGCATCAAGGGAAGCTGGAATGAATGTACAGAGTCATAGTCCCAAAAGGACATGGTAGATGTTCAACCATTTCAAGAAGTAGCATATAATCAAGAGCCAATGATACTACTGCAGGAAGAAGTCCAAAGTGCTTTGAAGGAATTGGCCAAGAACAAGGCACCAGGAATTGCTGAAATACAAACTGAAATCTTTCAAGAAAGTGAGGCAACAATGGAGGCACTCACTCATCTCTGCCAAGACATTTGGAAGACAACTATCTGGCCAACTGCTTGCAAGAGATCCATATTTGTGTCCATTCCAAAGAGAGGTGACCCAACAGACTGCGGAAATCATCAGACAATATCATTGATAGCTCATGTGAATTAAGTTTTACTAAAGGTAATGCAGAAATGGCTGCAAGCATATATTGACAGAGAACATCCAGAGGTTCAAGCCAGATTCAGAAGAGGACATGGAATGAAGGATACCATTGTTGGTGTCAGATGGATCTTGGCTGAAAGCAGAGAGCATAAAATCCAAGACAGTGCCTGGATGGCACTTAAGCTCCTTGGGGAAAGGAATTGTAGAAAACAGCATGATATCAGTATTATTATCATGTTGACCATGTCCCTTGAAATCTAAGTCATTCTGGAGAATGGATTTTCAACTAAAGTACAGCTCTATAATCGGAGCTTAATTGGAGGCAGAGTCTGTTCAGCAAGCTTCTCGGCATGATTCTGCTTTCTACGAGTGGATTGTATTTCACTTTGCATAATGAGGCAATCTTTCTATTTACTGATTATTTCCTTGTTTAACTCCTTCACTGAAGGAAGTCACCACTAAGACCTCAAACAACTGACTAATAAACACAGTCCCAACTCCTGATGTGTATAGCATTGAAGATGCCACTCTTGCTTTCAATCTGAAGTTTTTGCTCACTATGTGTCAGAGGTCACATTTTGCCTGAAGGCATTTCTGGAATTTTCTTTGAAAGTCAGGCTAAAACAAAAACAAAAAACGAAGAGATTGATGGCTCCATGACTGGCATCTTGAGAGTCTGAGGTAGGATATGATATTTTTAGGTGTACTCTAATATTAAGAAGTCCTAGTGGTACAGTGGTTAAGGGCTTGGCTGCTCCACAGGAGAAAGATGTGTAAGTTGGCTTTTGCGAAGATGACAGCTTTGGAAACCCTATGGGACAGTTCTACTCTGTTCTGTAGGGTTATTATCAGTCAGAATCAGCTAAACAGGAGTGAGCGTACACTAATAATAGCACAACTATCATTTGTAAAAAAAAAAAAAAAATTAAACTCTTACATTGAGCTGATTTAGATTCATAGCAACCTATAGGACAGAGTAGAATTGCCCTGTAGGGTTTCCAAGGCTGTAATCTCCACAGAAGCTGACTTCCACATCTTTCTTCTGTGGAGCAGCTGGTGAGCTTGAACTGCCCACCTTTTAATTAACCAGACATCCTTCCCATCATGCATTTTCTTCTCACGATTACCATGGTAGAATAAGTAGAAGAGGTATTATTTTAATTTGTATGTGAGAAAAACAATGTTTCTAGTAGTTTACGAGCCCCAAATCACACACTTAAACACTGGCAAAGGCAAGAATGAATTCTAGGTGTTTTGACCCAAATTAAAGTCCTGGTGTGGTGCTGTGGGTTAATGCGGCAGACTGCAAAGCCATTTGAACTATAAGGTCAGTGGTTCAAGCTTACCAGTCACTCCTTGGAAACCCTATACAGGGTCGCTATGGGTCAGAAGTGACTCAACAGAACTTAACAACAACAAACCTAACTGTATACTAGACCTAATGCAGCTCTTGTGACAGCAAGAATTTGCATTCAACATTATAGCTCCTAACTTGAGTCTTGAAGATTCAGGCAAGGGGGCCAACAGTCTTGCAGTTTCCTGTGCTGAAAATTGCCTCAATCATCCAAGCTGTTTTGGCAGCATGTTGTTGTTGTCAAGTTTGTTCCAACCCATAGTGACCCTGTATAGGGTTTCCAAGGAGGAACTGGTGAGCTTGAACCCCCAATTGTGCGGCTCAAATGACTTTGCAGTCCAGGGCTTTAACCCACAGCACCATACCAGGATTCCTTTTGGAAGTATGGGTTCAATAAACTTGACCCTTTGTTGGGGAACTTGACTTTCCAAATGCTACATTTCTCCATTATTTCCATAATATCCCCTTGCCTGTTTTCTGCATAGAGCTTACCTTGATTTGTAACGTTATGGTTCATTTCTGTCTGTTTACTATTTATTTTCCCCATAGACTATGAGGTACACATGTGCATATACTGATATACACTCATCACCTTGCACAGTGCCTGGCATATAGTAGGCATTCAACAAATGTTTGTTAAGTGATTTAATGAACAAAAGGTGCATTACATAGCTAAACTTCCAAAGTTAAGAGCATGGCCTTTTATAAGTGTGTCACTTTACTGTGAATTTTGTTCACTTGAGCAAACCTGTGTTCAAGGTAGTCACGGCATTTTGCAGAATTTTGAATTGTGTTGCCAGAAATACCGTATCATCTGAATTTAATTATACATTTACTGTATTATAAACCTTGGTTATCTCATTACAACTGGAGGCAAATTAAAAGGAATGCCAAATAGCACACTGGGGACCACCATAGCAATATAGTCTAGATGTCAGACTAGCAATGGCCTTATTTATTGTCTTCTTCCTGGGTTCAAGTACTTTCATAATTCTTGACATTAACTCAATGAGCCCTCCAATTTTCCCAAACTTGTATAAGCAACCTTGGTAATGTGGTGAAGAGGGAAAAAAATATCAAACCTCTATTCAATGTAGCATGTATCTTGTACATTCAGCAAAGCTGCCTCTCTCCTCTGCCCATAAACTCTTTTAAAGCTCAGCAAAGCTTCAGGAAAAAGCTCTAGCCTCTCTCAATAGCATTGAACCCCTCTGTGCATACATTGTGCTGTGTTGATCGATGAGCTTGTTAAGTTGAATCAGTGCTTATGTTTTAGTTAGAACTGATGACATGGACATAAGTCAATATTACTTATCATTGTCCTTGATCGGCTCCTAACCATAGGAATTGCAAGCATCTGTTTCCAACAGGTTGGATGGGCATCAGTAGTAGATAATGAATTATAAATATGGATCACCTGCTGATTGGTGTTAGCCACTGACAACTATAAGCTTGTTTCATAGACATCTGAACTAATAATGTCTCCTTTCCTCATCCTTCCAAACCACTGCCCTTTTCAAATACATCGTTTCATTCATTTTTAAAGAATCTCATTCTTCACCCTCTATAAAAAAATTAAATCTAACTTAACCCCATCTGTCTTCAGGAACAAGATCTCCAATCTTGAGACACTTTGGGGTGTGTAGATATGTTTTTACAAAAAGATGAGTGTGAGTAAAAAATTATTCACACTCTGGCTGTATAATGTATTCTAATCAACTTTTAGAAAAGACAAATACATCACTTAGACATAATTGCCTTGTTTTTGAATATACTTTGTCCATATGTCAACAAGAGTTCATATTCTCTTATTAAAACATGTTTTAGGCTGAGCTGTGAGTCACCAATGCAATACTGTGATCTTTGCTGTCTCATCAGAGGTGGCTCTTCATCCGCAAAGGATGGCGTTCAGGGAACTAAGCAGGTGAAAGTCCCATAGCACAAGATCAGGACTATAGGGAGGATGCTTTAACACCTCAAAATGAGTTTTGCAGAGTTTCAACAGTGTGGGCAGAGGTGTGTGATATGCATTGTCATGCAAGATCACAAAGCCCTTGGATAGCAGTCCTTGAGTTTAATAGGAAGTTAGGCTACATCTCTGCAGTGAGCATCTCACTGTAATGAGTACTATTAACTGTTGAACCTTTTTCTTGATAGTGTTCCAATACTGGACCTTGAGAATCCCAGGAAACCATAAACATCCATTTTCCAGCTGATGGTTGACTTTTGAACAATTTCTTGGTGAGCAATTGAGAATGTTTCCATTTCATACTCTGCCGTTTACTCTCAGGCTTGTGGTGATGAATCCATGTTTCATTACCAGAAATGATTTTTTTTTAAAAGAAATTTTTACCTTCCTTTGATTATGGGCCCAAATTTTGTTTGCAAATGTCCAAATGCTTCTGATTATGCTCTTCCATGAGGTGTTTCAGGTATCCATCTCACACAAACTTTTCAAAACCCAAGTCTGTCATGGATTCACTCATAGGCAGAGCCATGGCTGATTTGCAAATGATTTGCCACATAATCCACTGTCACTCGTCGATTTGACAGAATCATTTCACATGCATACTCAATGTTGTCATCAACAGTGGATGTGGATAGGCATTTTAATATAGCCAGAATGCAGATAATTTTTAATCACCCTCACATAAAATTATGTAGGGCCCTCAAGTTATTTGAATAAGTATTAATTTGTGAATCAATTAAAATGGAACAACATGCATGTCTTTAAAATCATGGCATGCTTGGATATCAGATTATTTATCCAATATGTTAATGTTACAAATGAAGAAAATGGAGACCCAGAGAAGAGAATGGGCTTGTTTAAAATCATGTAGTTACTTAGAGGTAAGAATGGTGTTTGCATAGTTTTCAATTCAAAATGATATGTGAATGCTCAAAATGAAGACATGAGTGGGTTTGTAGCATTGTCAAGCTTTGGCTTGTGCTTATTTATTTGAAAGTGATATTTCTAATGTTTCTTTCTGAGTAGTATTTTTAGATTTTGTGAGAATATGGTTTGCTTGCCTACAACTCCTGGACTAGCTCCCAGCAGGAGAAAGATGAGGCTCTAAGCTCCCAGAAAGAGTTATAGTTAAGATTTACCCTAAGGAACAATGTTACTGTGTCCTAAAGGGGTCGCTATAAGTCAGACTCATCTTTATGGCAGTGGGTTGCTTTGTTTTCTTGTTGTTTTTACTACAACTCAGAAGTCAACTGGATGGTCTCTGGGGAGGGAGAAAGCAAAAGGAAAATGAAGAAAGATAAGGAGATTTAGCCCTAATTGACAGAGAATACCTGTTTATTTTATTGTTGTTTATACCATTCCTGGAACAAGTTGAAAAAGAATCCCTTTATTATATTGTTCCTGACCCCCACGGATGGTGATGTTTTAAAATGAAAGGCTTACCTATTGCTTTCTAGGATAGCCTACTTCTATCTTGGATTAAGTGCAAAGGCTTTATCTACTGATCAATGCTCTTGATTTCAGAAAGCAGTGGCTGTCTATCAGATGGATTTTGGTTGAAAGCAGAAAATATCAGAAATATGTTTACTTGCACTTTATTGACTATGCAAAGGTTTTTGGCTATGTGGATCATGATAAACTATGGATAACAACTTATTCTGGAATGGACATTCCAGAACATTTTTTTGTGTGTAAGCTCATGAGGAACCTGGACATTGACCAAGAGGCAGCTGTTTGAACAGAACAAGGGAACATTGAATGGTTTAAAATCAGGAAAGACATGCTCCAGGGGGGTATTCTGTCACCATACTTATTCACACTGCATGAAGCAAACAATCAATGAAGTTGAACTATATGAAGAATATGGCATCAGGATTAGATGTAATATGTAGATAATAGACCCTTGCTTTCTGGAAGGCAGAAGAATTTAAAACACTTACTGATAAAGATCAAAGACGCTAGCCTTCAGTATGGATTGCACCTCAATATAAAGAAAACAAAAATCCTCACAACCGAACCAGTAAATAACATCATGATAAATGGAAAAAAGATTGAAGTCGTTTAAGACTTCATTTTGCTTGGATCCACTGTCAACAACACTCATAGAAACAGCAGTCAAGGAAACAAAACAACGTATTGCATTGGTTGAGGACTATGGTGCACCTGACCCAAGCCATAGTATTTTCAAGAGTCGCATATGCATGTGAAAGTGAACAACGAATAAGGAAGAATGTAGGAGAATTGACACATTCTATTTATTTTGTTTGAGAAGACTATTAAGATTACCATGGACTGCCATAAGAACAAACAAATCTGTGTTGGAAGAAGTACAGCCAGAATGTTCCTTAGAAGACAGGACATCCAGACTTTGTTTCCTTTGCTGTTGTTGTTGCTTTTAAGTGCCATCAAGTAGATACTGACTAATGTAGACCTTATGCAAAACAGAATGAAACACTGTCTGGTCCTGCACCAACCTCACAATTGTTGCCACGCTTGAGCCCATTACTGCTGTCACTGTGCCAATCCATCTCACTAGAGGTTTTCCTCTTTTTCGCTGACCTTCCCCTTTACCAAACGGGATGTCCTTCTCCTGGAACTGGTCCTTCTTGATAATATGTCCCAAGTATGAGAAATGAAGTCTGACTATCCTGGCTTCTAAATGCCTTTTGGCTGTACTTCTTCTAACACAGATTGATTTGTTCTTTTGGCAGTCCATGGTATTTTTAATATTCTCCTTCAACACCATAATGCAAAAGCATTGATTCTTCTCTGGTCTTCTTTATTTATTGTCCAACATTCACAGGCATATGAGGTTATTGAAAATACCATGACTTGGGTCAGGTGCATCTTAGTCCTCACACGGACAGCTTTGCTCTTTAACACTTTAAAGAGGTCTTCTGCAGCAGATTTTTCCCAATGCAATAAGTCATTTGATTTCTTGACTGCTGCTTCCTTGAGTGTTGATGCCTGATTCAAGCAAAGTGAAGTCTTTGACAATTTCAATCTTTTCTCCATTTATCTTGATGTTACTTATAGGTCCAGTTGTAAGGATTTTTGTTTTATCTAAACTGAGTTGTAACCCATACCAAATAAAGGCTGTGGTCTTTGATTTTCATCAGTATTTCAAGTCTTTGTTTCTATTAAGAAGCAAGGTTGTATCATCTGCATATCACAGGTTATTAGTGAGTATTCCTCCAATCCTGATGCCACATTCTTTTTCATATCTCAAATTATTTGCTCAGCATACAGATTGAATAAGTATGGTGAAAGAATACAGCCCTGGCTCACACCTTTCCTAGCTTTAAACTATTCAGTGTTCTCTTATTCTGTTGGAACAACTGCCTCTTGGTCTATATACAAGTTCCTGGTGAGCACAATTAAGCATTCTGGAATACTCATTATCTGCAATGTTATTCATAGCTTCTCATGATCCACACAATCAAAAGCCTTTGCATAGTCAATAAAGCACAGAGGGACATCTTTCTGGTATTGTCTTCTTACAGCCAACATCCATCTGACTTTAGCAATAATATCCCTTGTTCGAATTCCTCATCTAAATCCTACTTGAATCTCTGGCAGTTCCCTGTCAATGTACTGTTGCAGCCATTTGGCAATTATCGAGAGCAAAATTTTACTTGCATGCAATATTAATGATATTGTCCAATGAGTTCTGCAGTTTGTTGTGTCACTTCTCTTTAGAATGGACATAAATATGGATCTCATCCAATCATTTGGCCAAGTAGTTGTCTTCCAAATTTATTGGCATAACCTATCTTATATTTTGATCTTATTATCAGAAGGGCCAGTCCCTGGAGAAAGGCATGATAGTTAAAGTGAAGAGTCATCAAAAAAGAGGAAGAGAGGCAAGGCTTGATGGCAGCTAGGGTGAAGGTGTAATGAAGGTCACCGTCAGCAATAACTCAGAATTCCAGGAAAGAAATAGGCAGCACGGGGCTCCAAGGCTTGGACCCACAGAGATAGGAATAGTTTAAAGGTTTGAGGGCTTATAGCCTGTGGAATTTGGAGCTGAGGTGGGAAATCGCATACTTTTGGATCCGTCGGCCAGGCACAGAGGCCTGAGCCCACATCCTGGGCGAATCCAGGCGGCGGGACGAAATAGGAGCCGCAGAGACATGGCGGAGGCACGCCGTGGGAACCTTGGAAAAGAAAGAGAAAAAAAAGGTGCACAGTATACTTTGCCGATTTTGTGTGGTTCCAATTGTATTTTTTTTCTTTGGTGTAGGGTAATAGGTGCGCTCACCTACATTCAGGTGAATAGAGGTAGGGGCTTAGCCTAGTGGCCATGACCCACCCTCACTGCTGGCAGTTTCTTCTGCCAGGAACTCACACACACTCAGCCCAAGCTGAGACGCGGATTTGGTCAGCATTTTTGCAATGGGTTGAGAGGGGTCCTGGTGTAGCACTGTGGGTTAAGGTATCCGGCCGCCAATTCTTTTGAACTGCAAGGTCGGTGGTTCAAGCTCACCAACCGCTCCTCGGAAACCCTATACGGCAGACACGGTTGTGCGTTCTATTTGGTTGGCTTTTTCTCACTGGTTGGAGAGGCGTAATGTGGCGGGTTAAGATTCCTCTGTAAAGCCTTTCGAACTGCAAGGTCGGTGGTTCAATCTCACCTGCCACCCCTCAGAAATCCTATACAGGAGACGCAGATGTGCTTACTATTTGGTCTTCTTTTTCTCACTAATTTGCAAGGCTTCCCGGCATAGCAAGGCGGATTAAGGTGCCACTGTAAAGCTTTTTCAACTGCAAGGTCGGTGGTTCAAGCTCACCAGCTGCTCCTCGGAAACCCTATACAGGAGACGTGGATGTGCATTCTATTTGGTTGGCTTTTTTTTTTCACTGGTTTGAGAGGCGTCCCGGCATAGTGCTGTGGGTTAAAGTGCCACTGTAAAGCCTTTTGAACTGCAAGGTCAGTGGCGCAAGCTAACCAGCCGCTCCGCGGAAACCTAAGTCGGCTTTTTCTCACAAGTTTGAGTGGTGTCCTGGCGTAGCGCTGTGAGTTAAGGCACCACAGCAAAGCCTTTCAAACTGCAAGGTCGGTGATTCAAACTAACCAGCCGCTCCACAGAAACCCTATACAGGAGACGCGGATGTATGTCCTATTTGGTTTGCTTTTTTAATATATTTTTCTTCTTTTTCACTGGTTTGAGAGGAGTCCTGGCATAGCACTGTGGGCTGAGGTGCTACACTGCAAAGCCTTTTAAACTGCAGGGTCAGTGGTTCGGGTTCACCAGCTGCTCCTCGGAGCCCCTATACAGGGTTGCTATGGGTTGGAATTGACTCAACAGCACCTAACAGTAGGGAGAGGAGGGCAGAGGTGACTGAAAGAGAGTTAGGGCATTAAAGAAATACTTTTATTAAGCTACAGATTTCTTTCTTTCTTTCTTTCTTCTTCCTCTTTTTCCTCTCCGCCCCACTCTCCCTTTTTTGTGATTAAAGACTGCTATATTTAGTGTTGTTTTC
>NW_006408618.1:8751386-8752064 GCF_000296735.1 Chrysochloris asiatica
AAATTATACTAAAAGGGGGTAGGGGGACGTCTTTGTTGGTTGTTGGGAAGTTGGTGATGGGTGGGGGGGAGGGGGGAGCAGAGGGTGGGGATTTGGACAAAGGAGAGCTTGGGTGCTAGGGAGGGGGGCAATATACAGGGAGGGAGAGGGAAGCGGAGAAATGAGGCAGATGGAAGAACAACTGGGCATGTTCAAAAGGGCTAAATGGGACAGAGATAAAGGACAATATATACACAGCCTTGGAACGGCAGGGTTCTGAGATACAGGGATTGAATCATGGTTGGAATGGGGGGGGGTGATCATGTTAAGATGCTTGACTGTTTTTGTTTTTTTGTTTTAATCTTGGTTTCCCTTGCATTATAATATAGAGTAGGCACTGGAGAGGGAGAGAAAGGAATAATCAGAAACACCACAATAGAAGGCTTGTAAGTCCGTCTTCTGCCTATGACTGATTGGAATACCTAAAATGAGGCTACAGCGTACCCAGTGAATGAGGCTTCTTGAGGAGCCTTTGCAATATATAAAACTATAGGTAGAAACCGGAACCACATCCAGATCTCCAGACATGAGAAATCTTCACTTTAAAGGATGAGCAGACCAGCCTGGAGTGGCTAGAAGAATAAAAGATACCTCTTGAAAGAAAGACCTGCAGGAAAAATGGAGGCAGATGGGCTGTTA
>NW_006408618.1:8753189-8776988 GCF_000296735.1 Chrysochloris asiatica
GATATACCCTTTGGGTGGTTGATGATGCATGGAGGGGATTGGAACCATGGCAGTGAGATGATATAAGATGGAATGAATGTAAAATTAAAGTTCTCCCATGTAAACTATCATATAATTTACAATAAAACATTAAAAAAAAAGAAAGGAAGACCCCCAATGATAAGGGTTGTCACATGGCAGCAGCAATGGCTCAAGTATAACAACAATTGTGAATACGTAGGTCACAGGACTGGTCAGTGTTTAGCTCTGCTGTGCATAGGGCTGCTATTAGTCAGAATTGACTTGATAGCATCCACCAGCGATAGCATCCACCAGCAACAGCATCTGTGGGGAAAGCTTTTGGGACACACTTCCAGCATAATCTGGTTAAGTCTTCAAATCAGTCTTAAGAATTTAATGAAAAATATTATTAACCATATTTACTTGAGTTAGAATAAGAAACAAAAAAAGTTATACATATATTACTGTTTTCACATGATAGAAAATTAAGTTTCAGTACCAGTTTAAGGTTTAAAGAGTACTGGTGACACAATGGATAAAGTGCTCCACTTCTAACCAAAATGTTGGTAACTTGAATCCACCACCTCCTCTGAAGGAGAAAGACGTGGCAGTCTGTTGCCATAAAAATAGTTGTTGGTGTTATTAAATGTCATTGAGTTATTTCTGACTCAGTTACCCAGTATAGGGTTTCCAGGTTTGATTTGCATGTGAAATATGACCAATAAATAAGAAAGACCAAAGAACAACTGATGTATTTGAATTACAGTGTTGGTGAGGAGCAAGGAATATACCATAGGCTATCAGAACAGGAAAAAGCTCTGGTAGCATAGTAGTTATGAATCGGGCTGCAAACCGCAAGGTCAGCAGTTCGAAACTACCAGCTGTTCTGCGGGAGAAAGATGAGGCTTTCTGCTCCCGTAAAGATTTGCAGCCTCAGATACCCTGTACAGGGTCGCTATGAGTCAGAACCAACTCCACAGCACACAACAACAGCAACATCAAAATAGGAGTTCTGGTGTGGCACTGCAGGATAATGTGCTGGACTACAAGGTTGACAGTTCAAACTCACCATCCTTTCATTGGAAACGCTACACTGGGTCACTATGAGTAAGAACCTACTCAACGGCACTTAACAACAACCAGCAGAACAAACAAATCTATCTTGGAAGAAGTATACTAGAATGCTCCTTAGAAGCCAGGCTGGTAAGATTTTGTCCCACATACTTTGGTTATGTTATCAGGAAGGACCAGTCACTGGAGAAGGACATCATGCTTGGTCAAGTAGAGGGGTCAGCAAAAAAGATGAAGTCCCTCAGCAAGATGGATTGACACAGTGGCTGCAACAATGGGCTCAGACATAACAACAATTGTGAGGATGGTGCAGAACTGGGCAGTGTTTCTGTTATACATGGAGTTGCTATTAATAATAACTGTCTCACAGCACTTAATAACAACATGCATTATTTGCTTTCCTTTCTTGCACATTTGCTTAATATTTAAAACATTAGCCATGTATGGATTAAATGCATCTTTTATGATGGATCTGTGTGCATATGCCTTTATGTGTCTGTCCCTATGTTTCTGTGTGTGTGTGTGGTTGAGACCAATAGAGTCCTCACAAGGAGAAAGCCAGACAGAACACCTTCCATTCCCTCTAAGCACCAATCCCTTCCACTGTGCAATTGAGATGTGTATTCTTCAAGAAGTACAAAAGGAGTCAATTCTCCTAGTGTATACACCTACCAAGTTTGTGAGCTGCCTAAACTTTCCCACTAAGTATATACCATTTATTTTCACACACAATGTCCTCCACGCTCACTTATTGTATGCTCTTGTTGCTACCAATTTCTTCATCTGTAATGGGACAAAGACAGTTTACACAATGCTCCTGAGGTTTTAGAAGAAGGGTTTTCCTTTTGCCTTGAGTTTTAGAAAAAGCGTTTGTCTTTTGCCAGGGGTCTGTTGAGTAGTCTGGAATCAGGAACTGTTAAAGATAAGTGTCTTTAGAGGTGGTTGATGATTATGTGCCGTGGAGTCGATTCCAACTCATAGCAACCCTGTACAGGGTTTCTGAGGCTGTAAATCTTTATGGGAGCAGAAAGTCTCATCTTTCTTCTACAGAACAGCTGGTAGTTTCAAACTGCTGACCTTGTGGTTCGCAGCTTGATTCATAACTACTACGCTACAGCATATTTTAAATTTAGGGAGAACGGACAAACATGGCCGTTTGCTGGCACCTCAGCTCTGTTTGCCTTGATTATCTTTGATAAGTAATCCACTATGTGCAACCTACATCCTACTGTGTATAAGATAATGTTTTACCTCCTCAGAAAGCCATTATCTATTTTGCCAGTTGCCATCAAGCTATCTCTGACTCATGGCAACCCCATGTATGTCAGAGTAGAACTGTAATCCATAAAGTTTTCAATTAACTGATTTTTTTAGAACTAGATCACCAAATCTCTCTTCAGAGGCATCTCTGGGTGGACTCGAATATCTATCCTTTCAGTTAACAAGCAAATGTATTAACCATTTATTTAATTAAGGGATTCCATATCTATTAGAACCTGACTGGTGGTGGTGACTGTGTGCTGTGGAGTCAGTTCCGACTCATAGTGACCCTGTACAGGGTTTCCGAGGCTGTAAATCTTTACGGCAGCAGAAAGCCTCATCTTTCTCCCATGGAACAGCTGGTAGTTTCAAACTGCTGACCTTGCAGTTCGCAGCCTGATTCGTAACCGCTACGCTACCAGAGTAGAACCTGATTATAAAGTGGTATTTTCCAGCTTCCAGTTTCTCCACCTAGATATTTTTAACTCCAAGTTACAAATGAAGAAATTGCCGTGCAGAGAGGTTAACTCTTTGTCCCCAGAGCAATAATGGAGAACAATGGCAGAGCATGGATTCATTGTCAGTCAAATACAACAATTGACTTGGCTAAGAGCATGGGATCCAGAGCCCAACATTTCAGGATGCCACAGCTGCCTCTTGTTAACTTGGGCATTCTGAGGTCTCAGAGCCCCAGTTATCTTATAAGTGAAATCATTAATGAGATAAGTTGTTACCTCAGAGAGCTGGTATCATGATTGAATGAAATAATGCATGTTGAGCTCTAAGCAGAGTGTCTGGTCTATAGTAAATGCACATTCACAATTAGTTGAGATTTTCCTCTTATGTGCTGTATTATTCTCAAGGAAAATCTTTAGTTTTCTCAAGGGTACTTTTACTATATGGCTCATTTTGGTAAAGTGTACAAAATTTGCAGATTATCCTGAAGAAACTGAAATATGTTTCTTTGTGATAAAGAGTCTCAGTGTCAGGTTTTTATGGGCTAAAATTTTTTTAATAAAAAGGAAATTAAAAAATAACCAGATCAGTGATTACCTACGGCAGTAAAAAAAAAAATTAAGGGACTATCTTTAATTACATTTGTGGGCTCCTAAATTCTAAAGGTTATTGGGGTCTAGCCTTCCTTGCATACCCTTTCCAAATCAAATAATTCTAGTTGTGTTCTATATTCCAAACACTGATGCCCCAAGCTTTTTCCTATGCTTTTATTAAATCTTCCTTCGTTCTACTGAAAGAAGAATCTTTCCCTGAAACTTTGGCTTCTCCCATCTTTAGGGGAGGACTAATGTGCCAGACTGCAAAGCCATTTGAACTGAAAAGGTCAGCAGTTCAAGCTCACCAGCTGCTCCTTGGAAACCTTACTCTACAGGGTTGCTATGGGTCGGAACCGACTTGATGGCACTTCACAACAACAAGTGACTTTATATGGAAATAAATACCCAAATAGTCACTAATTAAATTTAGGTTACATATCAGTTAGTTTTCTTTTTAAACTTGCTCTTTGTGGTAAAATTCACATAACAAAATTAACCATTTTAAAGTATATGATGGCATTTATGAGTTCACAGTGTTGTGCAACAATAGCTCTTAGGTAGTTCTGAAATATCTTTATCACCCCAAAAGGAAGCCCCATAATAATTAAGCAGCACCTCTCATTTCCTCATCTCCATCAGCCTTGGAACTAGCCCTAGTCTGCTTGTTTCTATGGATTTATATTTTTTAAGATTATGTGTAAATGAAATCATGTAGCAAATGACCCTTTGTTTCTGGCTTCTTTCACTTAGCATTCAAGATCTGTTCATGCTTTTGCACGTGCAAGCACATCATTCCTTTTCTTGGCTGAATAGTATTCCATTGTATGGCTATACAATATTTTGTTTATCCACATGAGTTAGCTTTTGCTGTATAGTCAACCACCCAAAACTTAAAGACTTAAAACTATATACCTAACAGATGACACTGGTTAGTGGCTCTTTTGGCCTGAGCTGGGATAGCATGTTTCTGTACTACTCTGTAAGACTGAGTTTGCTTCAACTCTCCAAGAGTTTGGGAGATGCAAAGTAAAAGCTGGGTAAATGGTTTTTGAATGGATGGATGGACGAATAAGTGATGTTACATGCATTTGACTCTTTATGAACATAGTACGTTAGAGACTCACCTTTGGAGAGCTGGAAGATTAGCTTACTTTCCCCAGTAATTTCCCCCCACTCTGAACTTAAAAGTTTATCAAGTTTATCTAGTGCATTCTATATACTAATTAGGCACAAGCCCAAACCTGCCTTTCCTGAGTATTTTATCACGTAAATCGTAAATAACTTCTCCCACTTTGCCTCTTCCTTCTTTCCTTTATATCTTTCATTCTTTCTGAGAAAAAAAGTGTTCTTAAAAATAAATGAAGTCTTCACCTCTCCATAGGAGGGACTAAAAAGTCACATTATAAGGTTATGGGAACTAGGAGAGAATTTAATCATTTTTGTAATCAATCACAGGTCATAATTTATGGATTCTAGAGTATAGCATGGCAACACTGATCACTAAATAGAAGAGAAATGCTGCTATTGCAAAAGAGAGCAGGGCACTTCTAATACTCTTCAATTAAGAAAAAAATTGTTCTTGGATGTCAGCAATTCTCAACCTAAAATAGATGCCTCTGCCCCAGTCGAACAGCCTTTAAGCTCTTTAAGATGCATTCATCACAGACTGAAGAAGTGACAGTCACACTCCGAAGAGGAAATCCCCAGACCAAAATAGTCATCTGTCATTTCTGGCAGGATGGCATGTGTGCTGGGAGGGGACGCATAGCTGCAGAGGATGACCCTGTTCTCAGTCACCACCCACTGCTCTGTGGTAGAAGTGGGGGACAGGATCTGGAAACCTTGCAAAGACTGAGAAATGGAAAGAACCCCATTCTGTGAAAGTCTGTTTTAAATGAGCTTACTATCTTGTAGAGAGTAAATAATGGACGGCATGTGACTGGTAATGGAATTGGTCCTCTATTTAACTGAATAGAGCTGGATAGGATACTAAGTCCCCCACCCAGAACCTGACAGGAATGAAGTCATCAGACGCTGCCCACACTCTCAATTGTTGTTGTTAAGTGCTGTTGAGTCAGATCCATCTCAATGCGATCCTATACAGGGTTTCTGAAGAGAGACTGGTGAGCTTGAACTGACCCTGCAGTTCAAAGGGCTTTGTAGTCTTATGCATTAACCCACAGCGCCACACCAGGACACACACTCAATAGGATAAAGAAAGGGTTAAGCTGAATTGGTAAGTGGCCAAACCCAAACTCTCTGTGTGCGTCACCTTCAGAAAGGCCTTCTGACTTTTCCCTCCTTTACTCCCCATATTAGGTCACAGAGCTCTGGGCTTTCAACCTCTGCAGATTCTATGAGCTCCTTTGGCTTCCTCATCACCTTAGCTCATGCTCTCATTGTTATTGCTCACACTCTTAACTGAGCTTCTTTCTAAAACACAGTACTAGCCATGTTAATGCCATCCCACTTCTTGGTTCCACAGAGCTCTTAGCATCATTTCAGATGATTAAGGTATGCTCTCCCCTATTTATCTGTTCTCCCTTTCACCACAATATGCTGCTTTATGCTCCAAGTCTTTGCACATAGCATTCCTTTTTCCAGGAAAACACTCTCTCCACCTCCATGTAATCCAAGTTTTACTAATGCTTCTAAATTCAGCTCAAGCATCACCTTTCCAAGAAACATTGCTTTAGTTTTCTTATCTGACATAGGTGATGCTACTCCTCTGTGCTCCTTGGGCAGCACTGACTAGTGCTTCATAGCTTTGCCATGTTACACTGAAATGGGTGGTCTGTCTCGGCCTCTGCTCCATGAGATTGTATTTTACTTAATTTCCCAAGTATCTGGAATATGATATTATTAATAATACACGCAAGTTATATAAGTATAAATATAAATATAAAAATTTGCTGAAGATAATTCATAAATGGCTGCAAGTATAGGCCAGATTCAGAGGAAGGCATGGAACTAGGTATGTCATTGCTGATGTCACATGGATCTTGGCTGAAAGGAGAGAACACCAGAAAGATGTTTACTTGTGCTTTATTGACTCTGCAAACTCTTTGGACTGTGTGGATCATGACAAGCTATGGATAACATTGCAAAGAATGGGTGTTCCAGCACATTTCATTGTGTTCATAAGGAACCTGTCCATGAACCAAGAGACAGTCATTTGAACAGAACAAGGGGAAACTGAATAGTTTAAAATTAGAAAAGGTGTGTGCCAGGGTTGTATTCATTCTCCATATTTTTCAATCTGTATGCTATGCAAATAATTCAAGAAACTGGATTATATGCAGAACATGGCATCAGGATTGGAAGAAGACTCATTAACAGACTACAATATGCAGATGATACAACCTTGCTTGCTGAAAGCAAACAGGACTTAAAATACTTGCTAATGAAGATCAAAGATAACAGTTTTCAGTATGGATCACACCTCAATGTAAAGAAAACAAAAATCCTCACAATGGGAACAATAAACAACATCAAGGAGAAAAAATTAAAGTTGTCAAAGACTATTTTACTTGGGTCCACAACCAACACTCGTTTGTTTTGTTTGTTTGTTTGTTTTTTGGCAGTAGCCAAAAAAATAAAATGACATATTGCACTAAGCAGATCTGCTGCACAAGACCTGTTTAAAGTGCTCAAGACCTGGATATCATTTTGAGTATTAAGGTATGCCTGACCCAAGCCATGGTATTTTCCATAGCCTCATATTCATGTGAAAGTTGGACAGCAAATAAGGAAGACTGTGTAAAAATTGATGCATATGAGTTGTGGTGTTGTAGAGGAATACTGAAGTTACCATGGACTCTCAGAACAAACAAGACTATGTTAGAAGAAGTACTACTGGAGTGTTCCTTAGAAGCCTAGATGGTGAGATTTCATCACTCATATTTCAGACACATTATCCCAAGGGACCAGTCCCTAGAGAAAGACACCATGCTTGGTAAAATGAAGGGTCAGTGAAAAAAAAAAAAAAGAGGAAGACCTCCAGTGAGATGGATTGGCACAGTGACAGCAGCAATGTGCTCAAGCATAATGACAATTGTGAGGATGGCACAGGACCACGCAGTCTTTCATCCTGTTGTGCATAGGAATCAACTCGATATTACCTAACAACAACAATTTGGGAGTCACAAATAAAAACTGGCTAGATAGGTTTAGAATTAATGAAGGGAAGAATAAGTGAAGCTATATCTGCCCTTGGCTGTTTTTGGACACTGTGTGGTATAGAACTAACTCTTGGAGAATTGTGCGTCTTTTTTTTTTTTTTAATAATTCCTCACTTTTTAATTTATCTGATACATTCTGTCTTCACCTGAGACACACACCTAGACATTCCCTAACAAGCAGCTCATGAAACTTCTCTCAAACCATTCTTTCCTCTTTTTCTTTTAAAAATTCCCATTCTGTTAGTGACTTGAGAGAAAGGGAACAAAAGCCCAGATAATATCGTTTACAATTAAGTGGAAATAGCTAAAGATAGTAACACCTGTAATTATATAGTTCTTAACAATTTGTGGAGTCCAGGGTGGCACAATTAGGTGCTCAGCTGGTAACCAAGAAGTGCCTTGGAAGGAAGACCTGGTGATGTACTTCTAAAAAAATCAGCCATTGAAAACCCAATGGAGCATAGTTCTTCTCAGGCACACATGAAGTGATCATGATGCAGATAAACTCTATAACAACTGCTTTGTTTACAGTTCATGAAACTCCTACCTTCATTATCTTTTATTCTTACAAGAATCCAGACAGCTACTCTCATCTCATTTTATACCTTAAAAAACTTCAAGTAAGTGGTTTTGTAATTTTTCCAGGGTCACATAAATAATAAATAGAACCAAAATTTCAATTCAGAGTTTCAGATTTTTTTCAATGACATTTTCCCAAAGAATATTCTTGGATGGCTAAACAAAACCATAAATCTAAAATAAATGCATTAGTACTGTTGGAGTTAGACTACAGGCAGAATTATCTCCCTTGTTAGGTGCTATGTAGTCAACTCATCTAGTCCTGGTGTGGCACTGTAGTGGGGTAATGTGCTGGAATGCAAAGTCACTTTGAACTTCAAGGTTGGTGGTTCAAGCCCACCACTTACTCCTCGGAAATTCTATACAGTGTTGCTATGGGCGGGACTGACTCGATGGCACTTAACAACAAGTCAACTCATAGTGATCCTATGCACAACAAAACAAAACACTGCCCAGTCTTGAGACATCCTCACAATTCTTACAATGCTTGAGCCCATTGCTGCTACCACTGTGACAAT
Source organism: Chrysochloris asiatica (assembly GCF_000296735.1). Taxonomy (NCBI): domain Eukaryota; kingdom Metazoa; phylum Chordata; class Mammalia; order Afrosoricida; family Chrysochloridae; genus Chrysochloris; species Chrysochloris asiatica. Next base: position 8,761,851 of record NW_006408618.1, read on the forward strand.
CCATTCATTTTGTGGTGGTTTTCCTCTTTTTACTGACCCCCGCTTTACCACACATGATGTCCTTTTCCAGTAACTGGTGCCCCTGATAATATGTCTCAAGAATGAGAAAAGAAGTCTCATCACCATGGCTTTTGAGGGTCAATCTGGGTATACTTCTTCCAAGACAGATTTGCTTGACCTTTTGGCAGTTCATGGCACTTTCAGAATTCTTCTCCAACACCATAACTCAAATGGATCAATTCTTCGGCAGTCTTTTTTATTCATTTTCCAACTTTCACATACATAAGAGGCTATTAAAATATCATGCTTTGGTCAGGCACAGCTTAGTCCTCAATCTGATATTTTAGCTTTTGAACACTTTAAAAAGGTCTTGTGCAACAGATTTGCTTAATGCACTATGGAATTTGATTTTTTAGCTACTGCTTACATGAGTGTTGATTGTGGACACAAGTAAAATGTTATCTTTGACAACTTCAATCTTTTCTCCATTTATCATGATGGTATTTATTAGTCCAGTTTTGAGGATTTTTGTTTTCCTCACATTGAGTTACAATCCATACTGATTGTTGTAATCTTTGATCTGCATCAGCATGTTAAGTCCTCTTTGCTTCCAAGCAAAGTTGTATCATCTGCATATTGAAGCTTGTTAATGATTCTTTTGTTATCTTCTCAGATTATTTGTTCAGCATTGTTGTTGTCAAGTGCTGTCAAGTGGTTCTGACTCACAGTGACTCTGTATAGTATTTCTGAGGAGTGGCTGGTGAATTTGAACTGCTGACCTCGTGGTTCTCAGGACAGTGCTTATCCTATAGTGCCACAGCAGGACTCCATTTGCTCAACATATAGATTGAATAAACATAGTGAAAGAATGCAATTGTAGTACACAATTTTCCTGAATTAAAACCATTCTGTATCCCCTTGTTCTATTCTAAAGATTGCCCCTTGGTCTATGCACATTTTCTTCATGAGCACAATTAAGTGTGCTGGAATACCTCTTCTTAGCAATGCTGTCCACAGTTTGTAATGATCCACACACTCAAATGCATTTGCGTAAACAATAAAGCACAAGTAAAAATCTTTCTGGTAATCTCTGCTTTCAGCCAAGAACCATCTGATGTCAGCAATGATATTCCTAGTTCCACAGCTTCTTCTAAATGTGACTGGAATTTCTGGCATTTTCCCTATCAATGTACTGTTTCAACCATTTCTGAATTATCTTCAGTAAAATTTTACTTGCATGTGATACTAAGGATATTGATTGAAGGTTTTCCACATTCCACTGGGTTACATCTCTTCGGAATTGGCAAAAATATGGATCTCTTCCAACTGATTGGCCAGGTAGCTGTCTTCCAAATTTCTCAGCATAGACCAATGAGAACCTCCAGTACTGCAACAGTTTGTTGAAAGATTTCAATTTGTATTCGTGAATGTCTAGAGCCTGTTTTTCACCAATGCCTTCAGTATACCTTGGACTTCTTCCTTCAGTACCATCATTTTTTGATCAGATGCTATCTTTTGAGATGTTGATCACTGACCATTTCTTTTTGGTATAGTGACTTGGTATATTCCTTCCATCTTCTTTTGATGTTTCCTGATCATTCAATATTTTGCTTAATATTTCAAATCAAGGCTTTCATTTTTTTTCATCAGTTTATTCAGCTTAAGAAATGCCAAGCATGCACTTTCTTTTTGGTTTTCTAACTCCAGGTTTTTGTACACTTCATTTTAGTACTTGACTTTATCTTCTTGAACTGTCCTCTGAAATATTCTGTTCAGTTCTTTGATTACTAATTTCTTCCATTCACTTTAGCATCTCTACATGGGAGAGCAAGTTTCAGAGTCTCTTCTGGCATTGATTTTGTTTCTTTTCTTACTTTTCCTGTTCTTTTTCTAAATGACTTTTTGCTTTCTTCCTGTTTGGTGATTTTGATGTCTTTCTACAGCTCTTCTGATCTTCGGTCATTAGTATCTAATCCACCAAATCTGTTCTTGATATGCTCTCTAAATTCAAGTGTAATATTCAAAGCCATAGTTTGGCTCTCATGGACTTTATCTTCAGCTTCATCCTGAATTTGCATATGAGCAACTGATGATCTGTCCACTGTTGGTCACTGACCTTGTTTTGGCTGGTGCTATTGAGCTTTGCATCACCTCTTCCCACTGATACAGTGAATTTGTATAGTTGATCTGGTAAGGTCCATGTGTGTGATATTTAAGGTAGGTATTTGTAATGAATAATGAATGGAAAACTCTCATCATGTGATCTCTAGCATGATCACATAATAAGACCATATTTTCTAACTACTGATCTTTACTCATTCTTTACAACTTTTCCATTCAATCACCAGTAATTATCAATACATTCTGATTATATGTTTGATAAATGTCAGAATAAATAAGTTAGTAGAAGTTTTCAATTTCATCATCTTTGGTTCTAGTAGTTGGTACATAATTTTGAACAATAGTGGTATTAACTGGTCTTCCTTGTAGGCACGTGGGTATTTTCCTATCAAAGACAGTACTGCATTTAAAAATAGATCTTGAAATGTTCTTTTTTGACAATGAATGTGAAGTCATTCCTTTTGAATTTGTCATTCCTGGCATAGTAAACCATATGATTATCAAATTCAATCTGAGTGATACCAGTTCATTTCAGCTCACTAATGCCCAGGATATTGGTCTTCATGTGTTGCATTCCCTTTTGACAACTTCCAATTTTCCTAGATTTATAATTTATACATTCCATGTTCTGATTATTAATGGATGCTTACAGCTGTTTCTCCTCATTTTGTATTGTACCCTATCAACAAACGAAGGCCCCAAAGCATTTCTCCATTCACATCATCCTGGTCAACTCTACTTTGAGGAGGCAACTCTTCCCCAGTCATATTTTGAGTGATATCCCACCTGAGGTGCTCATCTTCTGGCACAATACCTGACAATATTATTTTAATGTTTCATCTTCTGACACTATATCTGACAGTGGTGGTGGTGGTGTGCCGTGAAGTTGGTTCCAACTCATAGTGCCCCTGTATAGGGTTTCTGAGGCTGTCAGTCTTTACGGGAGCAGAAAGCCTCTTCTTTCTTCTACAAAACAGCTGGTAGTTTCAGAGTGTTGACCTTGAGGTTAGCTGTCTGACTTGTGGCCACTATGCTACTAGAGCTCCTGATATCAAGACAGTGTTCTGCTGTTATTCATAAGGTTTTCAATGCCTAAACGTTCTCTCCTTCTTGTTCTGTTTTAGTCTGAAAGCTCCACTGAAACCTAGTCAAGCAGTGTTATACCTTCCAGCATCACAGCAACATTGAATATACTACAGGACAACAAACTGACAGATGAATGGTAGAGGGTTTCCCTAGAATTCACCAAATAATACTTTTAGGCTACTACCTCGCCCCCCTATATCTATAGTTGATCAGGTCTAGAGGTAAGATAAGAAAGATACTGTGATTCCTATGGAGTCAGAGTATTAGTCTAGAAGTAACACTCATGGAATGAGAGATATTAGAAATTTTTTGCATAATCGCATTAATATGTTGATTAGGATCTTGACTGATGCCCTCAGGTCCATGGCCTCTCCATTATAAACCTGCAGTTTTTTCATCACAGAGGGATTTCTTCCAGAGTCTGCATTCTGGTCTGTGACATGGTGGCTTCCACTGAAGAGCCCTGTCCTGCTCTGGGACTCATTCAAAGCGCTGGGCCTTTTGTATTACCTGAATGTAGGTGGGTGCAGTATTCCCAGATGTGAAATATGCTGCTTAGTATAGTGGTTCCAAATTGGGCTGCTAACATCAAGGTTGGCAGTTCAAAACTACCAGCCATTCCATGGGAGAAAGATGAGGTTTTCTGCTCTAGGAGAGATTTATAGCCTTGAAAACCTTGTGCAGGGTCACTATGAGTTGGAACCAACTCCACGGTACAACAACAAGAACCTGGAAAGATTTAAAGGAATTTTTCTTCTTTCTCTGTGATATGAGGAGCAAGAATTCATATTTAATTTGGAAGTTATATTCTAGAGTGCTTCTAACCACTGGACACCTGCAATTTTTACTGATCTTTCAAGTTCCTCAATATTCATAGCTTTCTTCTTCTATCATCTGGTGTGTTACCAAAGTCTCCAACATGCTAATCACGTCTTACTTACCTTGTCTGATTAGCATAATGTCTTTGGTGTACTGTTGTTGTTGTTGTTAAGTGCCATCAAGTCAGTTCTGACTTATAGTGACCCTTATAGTGTTTCCAAGGAATGGGTGGTGAGCTTGAACCACAGACCTTGCGTTTCAAATCAACCTTGCAGTCCAGCGCATTAACCCACAGCACCACATCAGGACTCCTTGGTATGATATTCTTTGATAAGCTATATCATACTCAGTATACCAGTAAGATATTCTTTGGGTTGTCCAGATGGTCATTATCTGTTTGAACTATATTATAGCAGGGATGGAAGAATTAACACAGCACTGCATGTAAAACACAAATATATAATGTTATCCAGTCCATATGAATGCAAACTGTTTCTAATCTTCTTTTCTAACAGCCATAGGAAACCCCATACTCACCAAACTGCATTCCATGTACTTGAGACTACATGGACCTATTTAAGCAAGGAATAGCTCATGTGGTATGTCAACGCAATTGTTGTTACAATTTAGTTGAATATTTAGTAGGATTAGTGTGGTTTTTCTACAGGGATGAGACTGGTGCTTAAATGGAAATATGATGGACTCATTGCTGAGTCCTTCAGATTGTTAATGACAGTACTGATTTCTGCCTTCTTCAGCACCCCTGGAATGTGATCTTCTATAATTTACATTTTGTTAAGGGGATGGGATGTTTCACATGCTTACACTTAACTTTTCCACAATGACACCTCTTACTCTATAGACCAAGGATCCAGTGTGAAGGTCTCAAAAATTACCTACTATTTCTAGCCCAATTATCACAGAATGATTTAGGAAATGTCTTAGTTATCTAGTGCTGCTATAACAGAAATACTACAAGTGAGTAGCTTTAACAAAAAACATTTATTCTTTCACAATTTAGGAGGCTACAAGTCTGAATTCAGAGCACCCACGCTGGAGAAAGGTCCTTGTCTCCTTTCAGCATCTGTAGGCCCAGTATTCCTGTGAGATCTTGTGTGTCTTGGCATCAGTCTTCCTCTGGATCTAGGAGCTTTACAGTGCAAGGACCCCAGGTCCAGAGGACACACTCCACTCCTAGTTCTTTTTATTTGGTGGCAATTAAGTCTCTCTGAACTAAGCTTGTTTGTTTAATCTCTTTTATATCTCAAGAGATTGACTCAAAACACAGCCTAATCCTGTAGGTTGCATCCCGCCTCATTAACATCATCTTGTTTTTGTTGTTAAGTGCCCTTGAATTCATTCTGACTGATAGTAACCCTGGCTTTAAATCTTAATGGGTGTAGAAAGCCCCACATTTCTCCCATGGAGCACCTGGTGGGCATGAACCATAGACATTGTGGTTTGCAGACCAGTGCTTATCATATGGAGCCACCAAACTCCCCCATTAACAACATCTTGCTATGGTTAGGTGTCAGTGAGTCAGTTCCAACACACAGCAACGTTATGCACAACAAAACACAATACTACCAGGTCCTGCATCATCCTCACAATCATTGTTAAGCTTGAACTCATTCCTGCTGCCACTGTGCCAATACAACTTGTTTGGGGTCTTCCTATTTTTTGTTGAACTTAACCTAGCATAATTTCCTTCTCTAGGGACTGGTCCTTCCTGATATGTCTGAAGTAGAAGAGATGAAATCTCACATCCTGGCTTCCAAAGAACATTCTGTCTGCATTTCTTCCAACACAGATTTGTTTGTTCTTTTAGTAGTCCATGGTACTATTGATATTCTTCTCCAATACTTTAACTCAAATAAACCTATTCTTCCATGGTCTTCCTTATACACTGTCCAACTTTCACAAGCATATGAAGGTATTTAAAATACCATGGCTTGAGCCAGGTGCACCTTATTCCTCAAACTGATAGATCTTAAACACTTTAAAAAGGTCTTGTGCAGCAGTTTTCCTAATGCAATATGCTGTTTTATTTCTTGACTACTGTTTCCATGAGTGATGATCGTGTATCTAAGCAAAATAAAATGCTTCACAACTTCAGTCTTTTCTCCATTTATAATGAAACTGTTTATTGGCCCAGTGGTGAGGATTTTTGTTTTCTTTACATTGAGGTACAACCCATACTGAAGACTGTGGTCTTTAATCTGCATGAGTAAGTATTTTAGGTTCTCTTCCCTTTCAGTAAGCAAGGCTGTATTATCTGCATATCTCAGGTTGTTTATGAGTCTTTCTTCAATCCTGATTCCAAGTTTGTTTGTTTGTTTTTTCTTTCATGTAGTTCAGCTTCTCAGATTATTCAGCATACAGGTTGAATAAATTTGATGAAAGAATATAATCCTGGTACACACATTTCTAGATTTTAAATCATTCAGTATCCCCTTGTTCTGTCTGAATGACAACTCTTAGTCTATGTACAGGTTCCTCATGAGAACAATTAAATGTTCTGGAATATACGCCACAGTGTTGTCCATAACTTCTCAAGATTCATACAGTTGGAAATCTTTGCATGATCACTAAATCACAGATAAACATCTTTTTGGTATCCTCTGCTTTCAACCCAGATCCATCTAATTTCAATCTGATGTCAGCAATGATATTCCTCATTCCACGTTTTCATCTGAATCTGGCTTGAACTTCTGACAGTTCCCTGTCAATGTATGGTTACAGCCATTTTTGAGCTATCTTTAGCAAAATTTTATTTGCATGTGATGTTAATGATATTGCCCAATGATTTCTGCATTCCACTGTGTCATTTCTCTTTGGAATGGGCACAGATATGGATCTCTTCTAATCATTCGACCAGGTAGCTGCCTTCCAAATTTCTTGACATAGATAAGTGAGTGTCTCCAACGCTGCATCAGTTTGTTGAAAGATTTCAACTTATATTCCATCAATTCCCAAAGCCTTATTCTTTGCCAATACCTTCAATATACCTTGGACCTCTTCCTTCAGTATCATTAGCTCTTGATCATAAGCTGTCTCTTGAAATGTTTGAGTATCAATCATTTCTTTTTGGTACAGTGACTCCATATATTTCTTCTATCTTCTTTTGATGTTTTCTGCACCGTTCAATATTTTGCCCATAGAATTCTTAAATATTGAAAGTTGAAGCTTGAATTGTTGTCTTCAGTTCTTTCATAATGAGAAATGCTGAGTGTGTTCTTCCTTTTTCGTTTTGTATCATCATAGAAGTATTTACAAAACATAGGATTATTATATCAGATAATGGCTTGTCAAATCAAATCACATCATAGGGAAACTATTGCATCATATTAGATAACATCATGGGGAATTATTACATCATAACTGCTTAACCACTGAGAATCCTGGCTCAGCCAAGTTGACACAAAACCCTAAGCATCACAGGAACCCCAATGAACTAGACATTTGTCACAAGTCCACTCAATACCTAGGACACACATGTCTTTATCTTGAACAAAGAGGCTATGAAGACATTGCATATATCTAAATAACATTGTCAACTCCAACCCCATGTTAAACATTGCTTGAAATATCTGGATAGTCATTTTTATCCCAGTGTTCCTGAGTAAAACTCTACAGGTCCGTTAGCATAAAAACTAAAGGAATCATTGCTTTTTACCTCTGCCATGGTGTTGCAGTCTTTAATCCTCGAAGATCCACCTTCTCTTCAAATCACTGGGTTCAAGATCCAAAATCAGGCTCAGCTCCAGAAACTGCAAGGAATTACTTTTTAAAAATTTGTATTGATCATCAGCCTCCTGATGCTATATCCTTGATTTCTTCTGATGACCCACTTATTTTTCCCATAGAGAATCCATGATCTCTTAACAATCAATAGCTCTCTGCAGATCAGATGCTCTTAACTGCCACTCTACCTCGATGCTCTTTATGAAAATTATATCCACCTGGCTTGTTAAGCCTGTTAAGCACTACCACCTGGACTGTATTGATTGAGGGTTCCAATAATCCCACTGCTATCACTGAGCTTTGTTCTGTGAATTTTGCCCTGTAATGGTCTCTCCTACTATTATCCAGGTCTATGAATGAGGGCTATTACTGAATTTCTCATGATGTTGGTGATCCTCTTATCAGTTCTTTCCTTATGGACTTGGTCATTTATATACTGTCTAGGTCTTCTGTGTAATATACTCATCCAATAGAGTTTCTGGCTTTATATAGAATATCCACTTCAACATGCCTACTTTCCTGAGTAGTTTAATAACTTCCTCCATCATAACTTATTCCAAGGAAATTATAGCATTTCAGCCTCACTCAATATGGACATTACTTTTTCATGCTTTCAGAAACCATCCTAGTTACCAAGTTGCCATATCTCCTCTGGTCAGTCCTTGCCACAGTGTTAAGTAAGTCCTGTATCTCAAGAGAATTCTCCTAATTCAATAGAGTCTTTCCTTTTAGGTACAGTACACTCCTAGCTGCCAGTTATAGGAAGGGAGTCAGGGTAGATTTGAAGAGATGCACAAATTGGCACATAGAGAAGAGGTCTGCATTTTCTTCAAAATGAAAGAGGGGTTTTCTATCTCTTAATAGGAAGGGGTAGCCCACTTCTATAGACTCAGAGGATTTAGGGCATCTGGGGAATCAAGATTGTCAGAGGCATCAATCAAGAAGTCCTTATCCTATGTGTCAGTTTCCCCTTCCTTCACAACCAGAATCCTGACCTTGGCATAACCGATCTGCCTTGGTTGGGAGGTTGACCTACTTTGGAGCTCAGTTACTCCATTATTTAAGCCCTGGTTCAATTCTTAAAGCTTTCTCTGACAGCCCACTACATGAGTTGAGAGTATCCTTATAGTCTGTCAAAAGAGTCCTCTGGGTTTCACACTTGGTTTTTCAATTGTTTGTTAATCATTCTCATTCTTTGCTTTTTTTTCTTATACCAAAGTCAGCTTTTCTTTTTTCTGTATAGGGTTTTATAATAAATATTTGAGACTTTAAGACCACAAAATCTTTCCCAACTACTGAACTTGCCTTTATAACATTAGAAAGCAGCTATGCACAACATGTCAATTACAAGGTTGTATCTCAATAAAAGATATCTACAAAAACAAAGAGCAGTGTGTAGAATTTTGCTCATGGGTCACAGTTTGCTGAACCCTATTCTAGTGCACAGAGTTCGGTACCAGCCATCCAATTCCATTGCTCTTCTAGTTACTACTTCTCCCATATTTCTCAAACTTTTGATATATAACACCAGCTAGTGCTTTTCCTTCCACAAGTATGCCATCCAACTCTGGCAAAGGTTTTATTCGTAGAACTGCCACCTTGTGCCAGAGACTATTTGTGCTCCACTAGCTAGGAGGTCATTATTGCCAGATGAATAGGAAGTCATCTAGCTCCAAAGCTCCATCTTATCACATGCTTATTCATACCACTCTTGGCACCAACTTTCACAGGCTGAGGTCTCTGGGAAGTCCACTAGGAGATGGAGTTTAATGTGGAGCATGCTCATTAGGGAAGTACCTGTGATAGCTAAACACACACCACACACACATACACACAAAAACATGATTGGGCAAGAGAGAGCTATGCTTTGATGCAAATCCAAATAAGAGCTGGGGCCAAGTCCACAGAAGTTCTGGGGCTAAAATGGTTCAACAGAGTTTTCTTGCATTGGACCAAAGTGGCTGAACTTTCTTACTTTTACCAATTATTAAATGTGGGTCACTTCAGGAAAAATATAGCCTAGAATGAGGTGGCTCTCTACAGTTGATAAGCCCCCTAAATGGCTGTCTGTGACTCTTGGAAAGGGCAACAAGTGATTCTTGGAAAGTGGACATGAGCAACACATTTCCAAGTCCATCACAGTCCTCTAAGCCTAGTCTTCCTACCACAGAACTCCCCCTTCCTGCTTTAGTCATTCTTTTTGGTCCTTCACCACTCACTCTGGCTTTGCTCCTGCCTTTTTTTCTGATTCTGGCTGCTGAACATTGAGTGGTATCTTTCATGAGGTCTGTGTCCCATACTGCTTCTGATTTCTACTGATTGTTGCTTCAACATTTTGTCAGGCTCTCACCATTGATTTTTTGTTTCTCTCAGAATCAAAGCCTTCCTTGATGCTGGTGTGTAGATTTTTGATAACTCTGTTTTGACCAATGTTGTTTCTGTGCTGCTGTTCCCATTGTGTTTATGTGAATGGTGAGAGGGTATGCACATAAGACTTTTAACAATAGCTACTTTTGACATGGAGTCTTGTGGCACCTTAGGATAAGCAATAGACTGCTAACCACAATGTTGAAGGTTCAAACCCACCAGTTGCTTCTTGGAAACCCATACAGAGTCACTATGAGTCAGAATCAACTCACCAGTCATTAACTACAACAGCAACAACTTTTAATTTCCAAAAATCAAATGATTACTGACTTATCGTGGGTGAGAGAAAATAAAATAAAAATAACCTCAAATTTAGGTATAAATAATCAGACATTAACAAGGTAGACTCCTATTGAGTGGCACCAACATAGCTATCCAGTTATAAGTAGGCTGCATTCAGCCCAGACTAATTTGTCCAGTGCCCTAGGATAACTCTTTCATATTACATTTCTTCCCTCCTGCCAGCCTTGGTGTGGTGTGGTGCTGTAGGATAAGTACTGGACTGCTAACCACAAGGTCAGTAGTTCAAATCCATCAGCTCCTTCTTGGAAACCCTAAACAGGATTACTATGAGTTGGAACTGACATGACAGCACTTCATAGCAACAACAACAGCCCTCCCGTTAGTATACTGAGCAACAGAGCCTTTACCTCCACTTATGTACCCTGGGGGTTTCATGACAATTAAAAGATGATCTTTGTTTTGTTTTGTTGCAACATTAATAAAAAGCACTGTTCTGAGAAATAGAATATTGCATGGAAGGAAGGAAAAGAGATTCAGGGGTAAAAGGAGCTATTAAGAGCAATTTCAGGATTGAAATACAGAGGAAAGAAAATAAAGCAAAATGAAAGTTGATGTGGAAGAAGCGGAATGGAAAAATAGTAAAGAATGGTGAAGAAGACACTAAAGAAAGAAAGAGGAGGAAAAAAGAAGAAAATAGTGAGGAGGAGATGGAGAAGAGAAGGGGAGAAATGGGGTTTGCATTAGAGCTTAAATTCTAAAGCACTTGTTTTATGCAAGGCTATGGTCTACAATGAATTTGAAACTACCAGCTGTTCCATGGGAGAAAGATGAGGCTTTTTGCTCCCATAAAGATTTACATTCTTGGAAACCCTGTGCAGGGTCACTATGAATCGGAACCGATTCCACAGCACATAAAAACAACAACAATGTTCTACAGTGAAAGCCATAACTCCATTTTGAATCTTGACATAACTCCAACAGCCATTTGAGTTCTTTATTTATTTTCTCAAGACTTGTTGTTGTTAAGTGCCCTAGAGTTGGTTCTGACCCATAGCAACCTTGTGTAGGGTTTCCAAGGCTGGTGAGCTTGAACTGCCGATCTTGCAGTTCAATTAGACTTTGCAATCCAATGCATTAACACACAGTGCCACTCCAGGAAAAACCAACAATATAATTATGCTTGGAAAAGTATGAGGGCAGTCCAGTTTTGGGCACTTTGTCCTCAGGAATACTGTGGTTGAAAGTAGATAAACTAGTATGCAGAAAGCATGCACATAGAACTAGGAAACTTGCCTGGGCATTTATTGAAAGTAGCCACTCAAACCCGTGTTATTAAATTAAGTTCAATAAAGGCTAATCAGACGTCTAAACAAGTAAGACCACCATCCCCTTTAATAGATCTTATCATATGAACTGTCCACCACTCATTTATCAATTTGCTATACTGTGGTAGCTTGTGTGTTGCTGTGATGCGGGAAGATATAACATCAGTATTTTAAATACCAACAAGGAAAACCATAGTGGACAGGTTCCAGCAGAGATCTCAGACTTAGACAAACTAGTAAGAAACAGATGCAGGTCACTTCTGAATGGATAGTTACTAAAAATCTCATGAATAGCAAGAGTATTGTCAAATATAATGCCAGAAGATGAACCCTTCAGGTTGGAGCACACTCAGAATATGACAGAGGGAGAACTGCCTTCTCAAAATAGATTTGGCCTTAATGTTGTAAATGGAGCAAAGCTCTCAGGACCTTCATGTGCTGATGGGGCACAACTCAAAATGAGAAGAAACAGCTGCAAACATCCATTAGTAATCAGAATGTGGAATGTATCAAGTATTTTTCTAGGAAAATTGGAAGTCATCAAAAATGAAATGGAACACATAAAGATCAATATCCTTGGAATAGTGGGCTGAAATGGACTGGTGTTGCCCATTTTGAATCAGACAATGATGTGGTTTTCTATGCCAGGAATGACAAATTCAAGAGGAATAGCATCAATTTCATCATCAAAAAGTGTATTTCAAGATCTACCTTAAGTACAATGCTGTCTGTGATGGGATAATATCTATATGTCTATGAGGAAGACAAGTTAATATCACTATTATTCAAATTTATGCACCAACCCCTAAAGCAAGTGATGATTAAATTGAAGACTTCTACCAAATTTTTCATTCTGAAATTCATCAAACATGCATCAAGATATATTGATAATTACTGATGATTGGAATTCAAAAATTGGAAAGAGGAAGGATCAATAGTTAGGAAATACGATATTAGTGATAGAAACAATGATGAAGTATAGAATTTCACAAGAAGTATTTCTTCATTGCAAATACCTTTTCAATAACATAAAAGACACCTATACACATGGACCTCACCAAATGTAATTAATATATAGGAATCAAATTGAATACATCTGTGGGAATATATTCATACATAAAGGGAGAAACTCAATATCATCAGACAAAACAAGGTCAGAGGCAGGCTATGGAACAGATCATAAATTGCTTATATGCAAGTTCAGACGGAAGCTTTTAATTTTCAAAGTGAAAATTAAAACAACTCCATGAGAGCTAAAATATTATTTTGAACATATACCACTTGAATTTAGAGGTCATCTCAAGATCTGATCTCATGCATTAGACACTAATCGAAGACTAGAAGAGTTGTGGGTTGACATCAAGAACATCTAACATGTAGTAAGCAAAAAGTCATTTAAAAGATAGAGAAGAAAGAAAAGACCAAAATGGATTTCAGAAGAGACTCTGAAACTTGCAATGTAGTGTAAATAAACTAAAACATGTGGAAGAAATGAGGAAGTAAAAGAACTGAACAGAAAATTTCAAAGGGCCATTCTAGAAGCAAAGTCAAATCTTATAATAAAATAGGCAAAGACCTAGAGTTAGAAAATCAAAAGGGAAGAAGTTGTTCAGTATTTATCAAGCTAAAAGAACTGAAGAAATCTACTTACAATAGTTAAGGAATCTATGGGGAAAATATTGAATGATGCAGGAAGTATCAAAAGAAGATAGAAGCAATAAAAAAAGAATTAGTGTTGTTAGGAGTTGATTCTGACTCATACAGACCCTGTATGTGTATAGGGTTTCTGAAGAGTTTGAATTGCAACCTTACTGTTTAAATTGACTTTGAGTCCAGTGGTTGTCTTACAGCCACATCAGGTCTCCATACACAGAGTAGCTGTACCACAAAGAAGTGGTTGATGCTAAAATATTTCACCACCACTCATCTGTCAGTTTGTCATATTGTGATGACTTGAGTGTAGCTTTGATGCTGGAAACTATGCCACTAGTATTTTACACACTAGCAGAGTCACCCAACAGGAAGATAGACTAGGAAGAAGGGAGGTCTACTACTTCTGAATATTTGGCCACTGAAAACCTTATAAATAGCAGTGGAACACTGACAGACAGACCCAGAATATTGCATATTGAAACATTATGAATAGCACCAGAAGATTGTCAGATATAGTGTCAGAAGATGAGATCCTCAGGTTGGAAGACACTCAAAATATGCCTGGGGAAGAGCTGCCTCCTCAAAGTAGAGTTGAATACAATGACACAGTGGAATAAAGCTTTTGGGACCTTCATTTGCTGATAGTACACAACTCAAAATGAGGAGAAACAGTTGTAAACATCCATTCATAGTTAGAACACGGCATGTACAATGTATGAATCTAGAAAAATTGGATGTTAGCAAAAATTAAATGAATCATACAAAGATTGAGCTGAAATGGACTGATATCAGCCATAATGAATCTCACAATCATATGATTTACTGTTCTGGAAATGACTAATTGAAGAGGAATGATGTTGCATTAATTATCAAAAAGAACATTTCAAGATCTATCTTGAATTATAATGCTGTATGTGACAGGATGATACCCATACACCTACAAGGAAAACCAGTTGGGTAATTAAGGTTCTGTGTTAACTTGATTGAGCCAGGATTCCTAGCTGTTTGACAGTTGCTAGTTAATTCTATGATGATTGGCTATGAGCAGTCAGTCAACTGAAAGGGTATTTCCTTGGAGGTGTAGCGTGCTCTCAATATAATGGACTTGTAGGAAAGACTAGCTCTCTTCTCTGTTGGATCTGTATCTCACATCTGGGTTGTCCTCCAACCTCCAGTTCTTTGAACCTAAGCGATTGGCCCACTGTATTGTGTGTTTGCCTTCTGAATCTGCCCACCAAGTTCCCTGGAAATCTGGACACCCACCGGAGGGCCCTGCACACCTGCTTTTGTTGCCCAGGTTCATGTGCTCCATGCTGCCAGTTCTGCAGTATGCCTGACCAGGCCTTTGTTACCCATTACCCTACTGCCACACCTGTTCCAGTGTTGAGGTCCTGCTCGACTTAGGATTCCTGCCTTTCAGGCCCCCAACCACCAATTTTGGTTCACCTGGTCTGCACTTGGAAACTTGGAACTCTCCTATCTCTACAACTGTGAACTATTTCCTTGATATATATATAAGGAGCTCTGGTAGCCTAGTGGTTATGAATTGGGCTTCCAATCTCACAGTCAGCAGTTCAAAACTACCAGCTGTTCCAAGGGACAAAGATGATGCTTTCTGCTTTTGTACAGATTTACAGCCTTGGAAACCCTGTACCAGTCACTATGAGTTGGAACTGACTCCATGACACATAACAACAACAATAACAAATATATATATAAA
>NW_006408618.1:8777329-8784134 GCF_000296735.1 Chrysochloris asiatica
TATATATATACATACATGTGTGTGTGTGTGTATATATATATATATGTTGTTGTATTTTGTAAGTGCCATTGATCTTGGTGTGGTGCTGTGGGTTAATGTGCTGGTTAATGTAAGGTTGGTTTGGACTGAAAGAGATCCATATCTGTGCCCATTCCAAAGAAAATTGCATCAATGGAATGCAAAAATCATTGGAGGATATCATTAGTAGTCACATGCAAGTAAAATTTTGCTGAAGATCACTGAAAAACAATTACAACAGTACACTGACTATGAGCTGCCAGAAACTCAAACTGGAATCAGAATAGAAGTATCATTACTGACATCAGATTCATGTTAGTTAAAAACAGATAATACTATAAAGATGTTTACTTGTGCTTTATTGCAAAAACATTCAACTGTGTGGATCATAAAAACATCATCAACAACAACAAAAAGCAGTATAGATAAAATTGCATAGAAAGATCATCAGTTCTTGAATGGGTATTCTAGAACATTTCAATGTCTCATGAGGAACTTATATAGACCAAGAGGCAATCATTCTAACAGAACAAGGGGATACTAAATGGTCTAAAATAAGGAAAGTTGTGCATCAGAGTTGTATTCTTTCACCATACTTATTCAATCTGTATGCTGAGCAAATAATCAGAGAAGCTGAATTATATGAAGAAGAAAATGGCATCAGGTTTGGAGGAAGACTCATTAATAACCCATGATAGGCAGATGACACAACCTTGTTTGTTGCAAGTGAAAAGGACTTGAAATACTTACTGATGAAAATCAAAGACTATAAACTTCAGTATTGATTGCACTTCAATATAAAGAAAACAAAAATCCTCACAAGTTGAACCATAAATAATGTCATGATAAACGAAGAAAAGATTGAAGTTGCCAAACACTTCATTTTGCTTGGATTCACTATCAATACTCATAGAAACAGCAATCAAGAAATCAGTGTATTGTATTGGGAAAGTCTGCTGCAAAAGACTTCTTGAAAGTGTTCAAGAACAATAGTGAATACTTGTTATCAGGACTGACTGTGAGAGTCAGAAATGTAAAGACAGATGTTTTGTAACAACTGATTTTGAAGTCCAGGAGTGGAGGTCTCTGGGACCAGCAAGTGAGAAGAGCAGAGTGAAGACTCTACCCAGAGAAGTGGTGACACCAGAAATGGAGGCAGAGACAATGATGTGGACAGATGGAGTGGCTGGGGACACTGGACTCAGGGAGGGAGAGGAGCTGTGTGCTGATGGCAGGGGGGCAGGTCTGTGGGGTGTACTCTTTGGTTGTTTTATGAAGCATGGAGGTGACTGTAATTATTGAAGTGAAATGAAATACGATAGGATGAATGTAAAACTGATGTTCGTCCATGCAAATCCACATAATTCACAATAAAACTTAAAAAAAAAAAGTGTTCAAGAACAAAAACATTACTTTGAGGACTAAGGTGTACCTGACCCAAACCATGGTATTTTCAATTGCCTCATATGAATGTGAAGGTTGGACAATGAATAAGGAAGATCATAGAAGAATTGATGCTTTTGAATTATAATATTCAAGAAGAATATTGAAAGTACCAAGGACTTCCAGAAAAACAAATAAATGGTGACAGTGAGACTTTGTTTCTCATTTTTTAGACTTCTTGTCAGGTGGGAGCAGTCCCTGTAGAAGGACATCATGCTTGGTAAAGTGATGGGTCAACAAAGAAAAAGACCTTGAACAAGATGGATTGACAGAGTGACAGCAACAATTAGCTCAAACATAACAATAATTATTAAGACGGCACAAGATTAGGCAATGTTTTATACTGTTGTAGATAGAGTTAATATGTGTTGGAACTGACTTGATGGCACCTAACAATAACAACAGCATCACATGAGCTTACCAAGGAAATGATACATGCAACCTAGAAAAGGAGGTTGGTGAGGAAGCCAAGGCCTCATCAACTCCCTCACTATAGTCCCATCTTTAGCCAATAAAACTGACAGGCTGTGATATACTTCACCCCAGAGCTTAGTGGATAACACGAACTGGGCTTCTGAAAAATCAGAAAAGATTTTAAAAAAACAATCCCGAGTTTCAAACAAAATATAGAAGCCGTGGAGCCAGGAGATTATTATTCATGAATACCTCAATCAGGTTCTGTGGTATCTCCTTCCATTTACACCATAATTTGAATTTACACTGGGAAGTTCAACCATTATCAGAAATCCTTTTAAAAGTCAGTAGAAAGTTGCCTGCTACCTTAGTCTGCATATTTCATACTCAAGGAATGCCTTAAGAAATTTAAGATAACTTAAATTATTGTTTAAATGTAGCTTTATTTTTGTCCACTTCCCTGCTGACAGTAAAGTGGACTTCTTATGTAGACATGTAAAAGTGATTATAAAAGCAAAGATCCAAGAAAAGCAGACATTTAAACACCCCACATGCTGTACACACCACTTGTCAAGGATATCTGAATGTGCACTCAGGAAACAAGCACAGGTTTTTATATTCACCGTGCCTGAATTATACAGGTATCATACTCCCAGTCAATCTCCTTCACCTTTGGCAGTAATTATTCCCCATCTCAGCGTTTGCCCTCTTCTTCCTTTTCTTCTTGTATAATAGTTTTAGCCCTCTGGGTGTAATCATTTCTTTGATCCAAAGGACAGAATCAAATTTGGTTTTATATAGAATCTCTCATGGTTATAGCTCAGAACACTTGAAAAGGCAAAGCAAATGCACAATAGTGAATAGGAGGAAAATTCAGACACCCTCACTTCTCTGTATTTACTTGGGTAGAGACGAGTACTGACTTGTTTTTAACCAGATTTAGGGATCTGAGAATAACACAAGATATGAGGGTAAGTCAAAAAGTATTGCTACTAGTGTTCCAGTTCATACATGCACAAGTTTATTTAAAAAACAAAACAAAATATGTTTAAGTGTGTTTCTGTGATCAGCCATCAGTGGATGGCTGCAAACAAGTTATCTCAGTAATGCATGTGTCTTTGTCTAGTTAGGCTTCCTTCAAAAAAAGATCCCATCAAAAGAGTGACTTCTGAGGGGGTCTGATTGGCCAGGAAATTCAAGGCAGAGAGGCCAGCTCAGAAAGTTATGGAAATTGATCTTTAGGAATCCCAAGTTGAAATCATGATAAAAATTTCACAAAGGACACAGGACAATCAAGAGGACTTATTAGGAAAAAAATTTTAAGAAAATAAAAAACTGCATTGGAGAGAAAAAGCCAGGAAAGTTGTACCAAGGAATTGTTTTCCATCACAATTCACCTACTCATTCTTTGAGAATAGTCAAGGCTGTCCTATGAGAATTTCACTGGGAATCTTTACTCCATTCACCTTCTAGTTCTGATCCTGTCCCTTCAGATTTCTTTCTGGACACCTTCCTCAAAGGAACACAATTTGAGTCCCTTGAGGATACCCAAAGTACTGCATATAGAAGACCACAGAATTCTTTGGGGAAAGGGTTAGAGAAATGGAAACACCACCTTCAGAAGACCTTGATAAATGATAACTGAAGAATAAATACCATCACAATTTAAAATTTTTCTTTAATAAAAGTTTCAATGAAATGAGAAAGTAAAACTTTTTAATAAAAGTTTCTTTAATAAAAGTTTCATAGAAATGAGGAAGTAAAAGAGTGGAACAGAAAATTTCAAAGGGCAACTTGAGAAGAAAACATCAACTATTATAATGAAATGTGCAAAGACCTGGAGTTAGAAAAACAAAAGGGAAGAAAACATTCAGCATTTCTCAAGTTGAAAGAAGCACAACCAAACCAAAACAAAAAACCTTCAACTTGAAATACTGAAGAATTATACGGGCAAAATATTGAATGATGCAGGAATCATCAAAAGAAGATGGAAGTGGGCTAGAGGGTAAACACAAGTTAACAAAGGTGACAAGCTAGACAATATAAACAAGAAAGAGGTTAGCAGAGGAAATGTAAAGGTACTGGGAGACACAAGGAGAAATACAATAGATAAAGTGAATAGAGGTAAATACTGTAAACTGTTGGTACATGAAGGGGATTGGAACCAAGTAATGAAGCAAAATACAGGATTTGTTGAATGTAAACCTGATGATCTGCTCTGTAAACCGTCACTCAATACACAGTGTCACAGTAACAAAGATAAATGGTCAATGGTCAATCATTTCAAGAGGTAGCATATGATCAAGAAGTGATGGTACTAAAGGAAGAAGTTCAAGAGACACTGAAGTAAGTCATGGGCAGAAAACATGGCTCCAAGGACTGATGGCATACAAACTGAAAATTTGAAACAAACTGATGTAGTACTGAAGGTGTTGACTCATCTATGCCAAGAAAATTGGAAGACAGCTTCCTGGCCAACAGAAGGGAAAAGATCCCTGTTTGTGCCCATTCCAAGGAGAGATGACTCAGTGGAAGGGGAAATCATTGAACAATATCAGTAATATAAATGTAAGTGAATTTTTTCTGATTATAATTCAAAAATTGCTGCAATAATACATCAATAGAAACTGTCAGAAATTGAGGTCAAATTCAGAAAAGGATGGGGAAGTAAGCATATCATTGCCAAGGTTAAATGTACCTTGGCTGAAAACAGAATACTAGAAGGATGTTTACTTGTACTTTATTGACTATGCAAAGACTTTCAACTGTGTGGTTCATGACAAACTATGGATAACAGTGCATAGAATGGGTATTCCAGAACATTTAATTGTGCTCATGAAAAACCTGTACATAGTCCAAGAGGCAGTTTTCAAACAGAACAAAGGGATATTGAATGGATTAAAATTAGGAAAATTGTGCACCAGGGATATATTGTTCCACCACATATTCAATCTGTATGTTGAGTCAATAATATGAGAAGCTGGATTATATGAAGAAGAACATGGCATCAGGATTGGAGGAAGACTCATTAATAACCTGTGATACACAGATGATACAACCTTATTTGCTGTTAGTTAAGAACACTTAAAATACTTACTAATGAAGATCAAAGACTACAGCCTTCAATATTGATTTCATCTCAATGTAAAGAAAACAAAAATCCTCACAATTAGTCCAATAAATAACATCATGATACATGGAGAAAAGATTGAAGTTGTCTAAGACTTCATTTTTCTTGGATACATAATCTACACTCATTGAAACAGCAGCCAATAAATTAAAGGACATATTGCATTGGGCAAATCTGCTGCAAAAGAGCTCTTTAAAGTGCTCAAGGGCCAAAATATCAGTTTGAGACATGCCTGATCCAGTCCATGGTATTTTTAATTACTTCATATGCATATGAAAGTTGGAAAATGAATAAGGAAGACTTTAGAAAAATCAATCAATTGAAGTATGGCATTGGTGAAGAATATTTTAAGTACCAGAAGAATAAACAGATCTGTGTTGGAAAAAGTACAACCAGAGTGCTCCTTAGAAGCTAGGATGACGAACTTTGTCTCTCATACTTCAGACATGTTATCAGGAGAGACCAGTCCCTGGAGAAAGACATCATACTTGTTAAAGTGGAGGGCCAGCAAAAAAAAGAGGAAGACCCCAATGAGATGGATTGGCATACTTGTAGCAGCAATGGGCTCAAAATAAGCAATTGTGAAGATGACTCAAAATCAGGCAGTATTTTGCTCTGCTATGCATAGAGTCACTATAAGTTCGGACAAACTCAATGGCATGTAACAACAACATGATTTTAACAACACTTTTTTACTACCCTTGTACCATGAAACTAGGAAGTGGACCATGAAACTAGGAAGTGGACTTTTCTTTAGGTTGTTTTTTCCTGACATTGTCTAGAAAGTAGCCATAGTTTTGGCTATTGTCTCATGTCATTTACAAGGTCTTAAATTTCATGAGTTTGTATATGGAAGTAGTGGCAGGGGAAGGAGGGTCTGACAGTTCTTTGACAAATGGAGAAATAGTGGGAAAGAGAAAGTTCTGAGTGGGGAGTAGGGATAGACATTTCACATTGGGGAGAAATCTTAATTTTTCCACTTACGGTATGGCAGTCAGAGAAAAAGAAGAAGTCCCCAACGAGATGCATTGGTCAGGTGGCAGCATCGATGGACTCAGGTGTGGCAACAGTAGTAAGGTTAGCCCAGGATCGGACATTGTTTCATTCTGCTGTGCATAGGGTTGCTATGAGTTGGTGCCTACTCGATGGCACCTAACAAAAACAATATGCCAGTTATGTACCAAATGGAGTCCTGGTGTGGTGCTGCAGGATAAGCAATGGACTGCTAACTGCAAAGTCATCAGTTCAAATCCACCAGCCACTCCTTGGAAACCCTATAGGATCGCTATTAATCAGAATCAACTCTATGGCACTTAACAACATTCATCGTCAAAAAGAACATATCCAGATCAGTCAAGAGGTACAATGCTGTATGTGATAGGATAATATCCATGTGCCTACAGGGAAGACCAGTTAATACCACTATTATTCAAATTTATGCACCAACCACTAAAGCCAATGAGGATGAAATAGAAGAATTCTACCAACTTCTTCAATCTGAAATCGATGAAACATCAAATAAAGATGTATTGATCATTACTGGTGATTGGAATGCAAAGGTTGGGAGCAAAGAAGAAGGACCAGTAGTTGGAAAATATGGCCTTGGTGATAGAAATGATGCAGAAGAATGTATGATAGAATTCTGTAAAACCAATGAATTCTTCATCTCAAATACCTTCTTTAAACAGCATAACAGACGATTATACATACGGACCTCGCCAGATGGAATATATAGAAATCAAATTGACTATATCTGTGGAAAGAGAAGATGGAAAAGCTCCATATCATCAGTGAAAACAA
>NW_006408618.1:8786222-8790826 GCF_000296735.1 Chrysochloris asiatica
GGTCACTATGAGTCGGTGCCAACTCTATGGCACCTAACAACAACAACAACAACAACAACTAAACACCTTAACTAACTATCTCTTGTCAGGCAATCTTAAGCTCAAATCTTAGTTCCATGGTTCTATGATCATTGAAAAATTAATCAGCTTCTCTGCTTCTCAGTTTTCTCACCTGTTAAACAGGGACAATAGCATTTGCATTGCAGAATAAATGAAGCGGATTAAAAAACAACACTGTGATAAACTCATAGAAATATTATTATCTTTCTCAAGCTAACTCTACAAGCTATGACCTTTACAAATGAGAAAACTGAGGCTCTAGAAAGTTTAAATAATTCATTCAAGGACATACAGTCAATTCTGGGATTTGAGTCTAACTCTGCCTGACTCTTCACACTGGAATGACAACTCAGAACACCCAAGCTGGCATCCATGGCAACAGCAAAACAACTTTGGTGCTGGTTCATCAGTTCAACTTCCTAGAACAAACATCTCTATCCCCTAGTTCTTCTATTCAGGGTTCAGTTTAACTCATTGAACTAACTCATCCAGGGCTTAACTTAATTCATTGCCCTCTTTCCAGAGAGTTTATTTTGATCCAATAAGTACAACAAAGATTGTGACTAATAAATCATTTTCTTAAACTAGGAGGATATTAGACATTAAACATTGGACAAAGAGTCATGATACACTCCCAGTTATTATTCTTGCATTTCCCTCTTCTAAGGCTCTTTTTATTTATTCATTCAACTTACATTTATTGAATACTTATCACATGTCACACATCATTCTAATGCTGAGGATACAACAGAAAACAAGAAAGACAAAGTCCCTTCCCTTACAAGAGGAATCATTGTAGAGACATCATCATTGAAGATCAAGACAGGAAGGTAGCCTGGAGATCATCTCACCAACATCACACCACTTAAAAATGTCTTCAATAGAAAGTATATAATTATCATAATTGAAGAACTGTGTAATTGAAGTAATTACTTGAGTTAAATGATGAGGAAAAAATAAGGGTCAGAGATTTTAATAGCACAGGATGGATGAATTCAGTTAATTAGATAAAGCATCCTCTTTATGCTAATTCATCATAACCTGGGCTTATCAGTCATGATTCTTTCCATATTCACCATTCATCCTGAGAAAAATTGTTTCATAAACAAAGATTTGCCATTGTTGTATGACATGGAAATATGACTTAAATGTGATTAGCCTATCTTTTAGTCTGTTAAGAAATGTTCTATCCAATGAGGTTGTACAATCCAGCTAAGACATCTCTATCCAGAGTTAAATTAGGGAGAAATTGGTATAATATATTGATAACAGAGGTAACTATATGAATCAATTAATTATCCAAATAGTCAATAAGGTGGGCACATTACAGGAGATAGACAAAGGCTCCCCAGAAGAGGCAGAGCAGGTTTCGGATTTCTCTGAGAAGGAATTCAGAAGAATGATATGGAAACAAATTCAACTGCTCCAAAAAGGGGCGCAGGAAAACAAGGAAGAAGTTAGGAAAGTACTACAGGAGCAATCAAACAAAATTGATACAACATTGGAAACAATTCAAAACCTGCAAAAAGAGGTCCAGATGATTAATAATAAAATATCAAAAATGGACAATACACTGAAAGGGGAAAGGAGCAAAATAGAAGAGAAGGAAGCCAGAACTAGCAAGCTGGAAGACAAATCTCTCAATACAGCTAAGATAGAAGAGCAAGAAGAAAAAAAGGATAAAAAAATCTGAAGTGAGTCTAAGATTCTTGCTGGATAACATGAAGACCAACAACTTATGAATTATTGACATTATAGAACAGGAAGAATCAGGGAAGTCCCGAGAGGAGATAGTTGAAGAGTTTCTGGAAGAAAATTTTCCTAACATCTTGAAAGATGAGAAGATAAACATTCAAGAAGCTGAACATACCCCAGGAATGATAGACCCCAAAAGAAAATCACCAATACATTTAATAATCAAGCTTTCCAAAATCAAAGACAAGGAGTGAATAATAAAAGCAGCCAAGGAGAAGAGAAGTGTCACCTAAAAAGTCAAGCAAATCAGATTAAGTTCAGACTTCTCAGCAGAAACCATGCAGGCAAGAAGGCAATGGGGAGACATATACAAAACCCTAAAAGAAAAAAGCAGCCAACCAAGAATTGTCTATCCAGCAAAACTATCAGTCAAATATGATGGTGAAATCAAAACATTCCAGGTTAAACAGAATCTAAGAGATTTTATCAAAACCAATCCAGCACTTCAAAACATCCTAAAGGGAGTTCTATGGATGACTGGATGATCAGAGCTCAACCAGGAGAAGAAAGAAAGGGGGGCGGGGGGAAAGAAGACTGAGCTGATCCAAGCAGATGAACTTAACCTATGCATATGAATGCAGTGACACAAAAGAGGCAACAAATCCTTACAGCAAGAAACATTCCTACCCTCTCCACACCACAGAGTAGACAGAGAGGGGCAACTTGGACATTGGATACCCAAATGGGGAGGGAGGGACTACAAAGGCAAGAAGTAACTGGCTTACAAGCTTTCAAGAGGGAACCTAGACCTAAGGGGCATGGAGGAAAGCAGAATCACCAGTGAGTACCATCCAATTTGTCTAGGTGGAGCTGATGAAATGAAATACAGATGGGTTACGTGCGACACTGTAGTGAATAATGGTTATCAAGATGGATTGTGAGTGTTGGAAATGCAAGAGTAGATGTTTTGTAGCAAGGAAGAGAGCGATTATTTCTCCAGTCTAGGAGCGGAGGTCTCTGGGACCACCAATGGATAAGAGCTGAGAACGGGACCCCACCCAGAGAACCGGGGATGCCTGAGATGGAGACAGAGATGATGACATGGAAGGATGAAGTGGCTGGAGACTTTGGATCCAGAGAGGGAGAGGAACTGTGGGCTGAAGACTGAGGGGGGAGGGGGGAGTGTAGAGCACAGGCTTCTAGAATATGCCCTTTGGTCAGAAGACGATGCATGGAGGGGACTGAAACCATGGCAATGTAATGATATACGATGGAATGACTATGGAACTGAGGTTCTCTCATGTAAACTATCATATAACTCACAATAAAACATAAAAAAAAAATCAATATATTGGCAGCAATTAATTCATACCTATTGATAACTACATTTAATGTCAATAGATTGAATACACCAGTGAAGAGACAGAGAGTGGCAGATTGGTTAAGAAAACAAGGCCCTTCAATATGCTGCCTGCAAGAGACACACCTTACACACAAACACAAAAACAGACTAAAAGTTAAAGGATGGAAAAAAATATACCAAGCAATAAACAAGCAGGAGTGGCAATTCTAATCTCTGATAAAGTAAACTTTAAGACAAAAATCAGCATAAGCAATAAAGAAGGACACTATCTCATGATCAAAGGGTCAATTGAGCAAGGAGAAATAACCATAATAGATATCTACGCTCCCAATGAAAAAGCACCGAGATATATGAAGCAAACCTTACTAGAATTGAAGAAATAAATAGATAAATCTACAATTATAGTAGGAAAATTTAATATGTCACTTTTGAAAAGGGACAGAGCAACCAGAAAGGAACTCAACAAAGCTACAGATGAACTAAACAGCACAATCAACCAACTTGACCTCATAGACATGTATAGAGCATTCAACCCAACAAGAGCACAATATATCTTCTTCTCCAGTGCACATGGAACATTCTCCAGAATTGACCATGTGTTAGGTCACAAAGCAAGCCTCCATAAATTTACAAACATAAAATTCTACAGAGCATCTTTTCAGACCACAGTGCAATAAAACTAGAAATCAACAAGAAGACTAAGGAAATAAAGTCAAATACATGGAAACTGAACAACATCCTTTTGAAAAGTGAATGGTAAAAGAAGAAATTAATTGTGAATTCATAAATTTCCTAGAAACAAATGAGAACAAAAACACAACACACCAAAATCTTTGGGACATAGCAAAAGTGATGTACAGGACAATTTATTGTGATAAATGCATACATCCAAAAAGAAGAAGGAACCAAAATTAACACATTATCTATCACAGCATTTACAACAATTAGAAATCAACCAACATAGAAAACCAACAGTCACTAAAAGAAAAGAAATAATAAAGATAAGAACAGAAATAAATGAGATGGAAAACAGAAAATCTATAGAAAGAATCAACAGGACAAGAAGCTGGTTCTTTGAAAGGATTAATAAAATTGACAGACCATTGGGAAACTTAACAAAAGAAAAGAGGGGGAAGACACAAATAATTCGCATTAGAAACCACAAGGGCATTGTCACAATGAAACCAAAGGAAATCAAAAGGATAATAATAGAATACTATAAAGAGTTGTACTCCAAAAAATTCGAAAACTTAGAAGAGATGGATGCATTTTTAGAAAAACACAACCTACCTAACCTTATACAGAGTAAACTAGAAAACTTGAACAGACCCATAACAAAGAAGAAATTGATCAGGTCATTAAAAAATCCCAACCAAAAGAAGTCCAGGCCCAGATGGCTTCACTGGTGAGTTCTACCAAACATTCAGGGAAGAGCTGTCACCAATTCTACTCAAATTATTCCAGAACATAGAAGAGGAGGAAAACC
>NW_006408618.1:8790926-8833974 GCF_000296735.1 Chrysochloris asiatica
CAAGTGGGTTTCATAAAAGGAATGCAAGGATGGTTCAACATTAGAAAAACAATCAATGTAATCCACCATATAAATAAGAAAAAGGAAAAGAACCACATGATCATATCGATTGATACAGAAAGGACATTTGACAAAATCCAACATCCATTCATGATAAAAGCACTCAACAAAATAGGAATTGAAGGGAAATTCCTCAACATAACTAAGAGCATACAAGAGAATAACCAACAGCCTACATCACTCTCAACAGAGAGAAACTGAAAGCCTTCCCTCTGCAAACGGGAACCAGACAAGGATGCCCTTTGTCACCACTCCTTTTCAATATTGTTTTGGAAGTATTAACCAGAGCTATATGGCATGAAAAGGAAATTAAAGGCATCAAAATTGGCAAAGAGGAAGTAAAACACTCTCTATTTGTAGACGATACGATCCTTTACATAGAAAACCCCAGACTCAGTAAAAAGCTACTAGACATCATTGGAAGAATCAGCAAAGTGGCAGGGTTTACTATCAACATATTAAAATCAGTTGGATTCCTCTAAATTAACAATGACAGTGCTGAAAAAGACATTAGGAAAGAAATACCATTTACAAAAGTCTCCCAAAAGGTGAAGTATTTAGGAATAAACGTAACCAGAGAAACAAAGAAACTACACAAAGAGAATTACAAAACACTACTACACGAAGCCAAAATAGGGTTACAAAAGTGGAAGAACATATCATGTTCCTGTATGGGAAGATTCAGCATCCTAAAAATGTCAAAACTATCCAAAGCTATTTACACATATAATTCAATCCCAATCCAGATTCCAGCGACATTCGTCAAAGAGATGGAAAAGGGAATTACAAACTTTATATAGAAATGAAGGAGATTCAGGATAAGCAAAGCGCTGCTCAAGAAGAAGAATAATGTTGGAAGCCTCTCTCTCTCCGATTTCAAAATCTACTACACGGATACAGTGGTCAAAACAGCCTAGTACTAGTACAATGAAAGACACATTGATCAATGGAACAGAATAGAGAATCCAGAAATTAGCCCATGCACATACAGCCAACTGATTTTTGACAAAGTTTCTAGGTATGTTACATGGGGAGGAGATAGTCTCTGACAGATGGTGCTGGCAGAACTGGAAAGTGATATGCAAAAAAGAATGAAATAAGACCTTTACCTCATGCCATATACAAAAACCAACTCAGCATGGATTAAAGATCTAAAAGTGAATCCCAAAATTATGAAAGTCATCAATGAAAAAATAGGGACAAATGTGAGCACTCTAATACAGGGAATACACAGATTACCAAACATTTTGAAAACTACACACAAAAAAGTAGACAAAATAGATGAGTGGGACATACTAATAATTAAAGACTTATATGCATCAAAAGATTTCACCAAAAGAGTAAAAAGCGAACCCACAGAATGGGAAAAAATCTTTTGCAACGACACACCAGACAAAGGACTTATTTCTAAAATATATAGGAAACTACATACAACACCTCTACAAGAAAAGGACAAATAACCCATTTTAAAAATGGGCACAGGACATGACCAGATACTTCACCAAGGAAGAGATCTGGGCAGCCAAGAAACACATGAAGAAATGTTCACGATCACTAGCCATTAGAAAGATGTAAGTCAAAACAACAATAACATATCGTCTCACACTAGCAATAACAGCAAAGATCAAAAAAGTAGAGGACAATAAATGCTGACGAGGATGCGGAGAGACTGGGACCCTCCTGCATTGTTGGTGGGATTGTAAAATGGTCCAACTACTCTGGAAAGCAATATGGCACTTCCTCAGAAGGTTGGAAATAGAAATACCTTATGAATCAGCAATTCCTCTACTTGGTATTTACCCACAAGAAATACAAGCTATAACACGAGTCGATATATTCACACCGGTGTTCATAGCAGCACTATTTACAATAGCAAAAAGATGGAGACAGCTTAAGTGTGTATCAATTGAAGAATGGATAAACAAACTCTGGTACATACACACAATGGAATACTATGCTAAGTTGAAGAACAACAAGGAAGCTGCAAGCCACCGCATAACATGAACCTTGAGGACATTATGCTGAGTCACAAAAGGAGAAATACTGGATAGGACCATTATTGTAAAAGAGTAAGAAAAAGAACCCACACTAAGGGGAAAAAATTTATATATACTTATGCATGTTTGTTGTTGTTGTTGTTGTTAGGTGCCATCGAATCTGAGTCGGTACCAACTCATAGCAAATTTATGCACAGCAGAACGAAACAATGCCCAATCCTGGGCCAACCTCACTACTGTTGCCACGCTTGAGTCCATCAATGCTGCCACTAGGTCAATCCGTCTCGTTGGGTGTCTTCCTCTTTTTCTCTGACCCTCCACCTTACCAAACATGATATCCTTCTCCAGTGACTGGTTCCTCTTGACAATATGTTCAAAATATGAGAGACGAAGTTTGGCCATCTTGGCATCCAAGGAGCACTCTGGCTGCACGTCTTCCAAAACGGAAAACTATAGGTGGAATCCAACAGGTGTCTATTGGTTCTTTTGGCAGCCCATGGCACTTTCAATATTCTCCTCCAACACTAAAACTCAAAAGCATCAATTCTTCTACGGTCTTCCTTATTCACTGTCCAGTTTTTGCATGTATATGAGATTATTGAAAATACCATGGCTTCGGTCAGGCGCACCTTAGTCCTCAAGCAGACATCTTTGCCCTTAAACACTTTAAAAGGTCTTGTGCAGCAGATTTGCAGCTCAAAAAAGGGAACAAATCTTTACAGAGAGGATCACGCCCACGCCCCTCGGCACGCAGGGTTGACAGGGATGGACAACTTAGACATTGGCTACCAAAAATGAGGGAGGGGGCTATAAAGAGTCCTGGTGTGGCACTGTGGGTTAATGTGCCAGACTGCAAAGCTGTTTGAACTGCAAAGTCGGCGGTTCAAACTAATCAGTTGCTCATTGAAAACCCTATACAGGGTTGCTATGGGTCAGAAGTGACCCAATGGCACTTCACAACACAACAATAAAAACAAGAAGTGACTGGCTTACAAGCTTTCAAGAGGGAGCCTTGTTCCAAACGGGGAGCGGGGGAGTGGGACTAGATAGAATCACCACTGAAAGATTTCGGATTGGTTGGGACCGGGCTGGGTAAAGGAAATGGGGACGACTCTTGTAGTGCAATAGTGAATAATTGCCATCAGGACTGACTGTGAGGATAGGAAGTTTTTGACAAAAGGAGGAGAGTGATTGATTTTGCAGCACAGGAGTGGAGGTCACTGGGACCATCAAGTGAGAAGAATCAAAAGCGGGACCCTACACAAGAAGCAGTGACTCCAAGGATGGAGACAGAGACGATGATGTAGACAGGTGGAGCGGCTGGGGACACTGGACCAAGAGAGGGAGAAGGGCTGTGTGCTGGCCGCCAGGGGGCAGGCCTGTGTGGTGTACCCTTAGGTTCTGTGATGATGCATGGAGAGGACTGCAACCATTGCAATGAAACAAAATACAATAGAATGAGTGTAAAGCTGATGTTCTTCCATGTAAGCCTCACAATAAAAACGTTAATAATAATATTAATAAAAGTATACTGCTACACTTTTGCCATGTGACTCTTTAAGCAAATATTTAGTACTAAGACAACTTAAGTAAGTTGCTGGCAGCTCAAGTACCTAACACTCCTCGACCATGATTTCCCCATCCATAAAATTCTAGAACTCCAGATTTGTTAAGTTCTATCTTTTGTAATAATACTGCGCCTATGTTTTAAAATTCTTCTTTTTTTTAAGCAAATAAAAACGTTGAAATATTCTTGATGAAGAGACCTAGGAAAAGAGGAATCTGGGGGTTAAATGACAACCTGAACCTCTTTTGCTTCTGTGTTCAACTCATGGAGACCTGACTGTTGACAGTAAATCTTTTAAGAGGACACTGGGAGTCATTCTGCAGGAACCTTAGCCATTCATAGGCTCCAGGTATGGTATCCTTGTCTGGAATCCTTGGACACAGACTGAGATGCAAGTTCTCTGCTCTCCCTCTGCATTCCATATTGCTCTGTACTTCCCTTCTGTTGACCCAGACTCTTAACGCTCCTGTCTTGCTTTTATTTTTCCTGTGTCCTCTGCAATTCCTATTAGTTAATGAACTTCAGTTAAGTAGGACCATTTGTTTATATGCAAAAAACAAGAGTGTGTCAAAAAGTATTACCACAAAATCATACCACCTTTTTTTACATAAAAATCTCAAAATGTGAAGCCATTGTTTCTTGACATACCCTCTACCTATGTCTATACATTTGTGAAGACAGTGCTTTCATCTCTCTAACTCTTCCCAGAAATGTTCTGTGCTCTTCGATTTACATCACATCAAAATGGTGGGTTTGGCGTTCTTGAAGTACTTTAGTAGTTTTCTCTTTAAATGTTCTTTAAGTTTGGGGAACAAAACAAACTCTGAAGGGTAAGATTTTCCAAAGAAATTCTTTGAGGATAGCCTTTGTTACCCTCGAAGAATTAGCAGGTGATTGTCATGATGGAAAAAAATTCCTTAGTATAAATTTCCTGGCCTTTTTCTCAATAATGCAGATTTTCATTTTCTTTAAACTTCTTCCTAATAAGTCCCTGTAATTGTCCTCTGTCCTTCAAGAATACCTACCAAAGTCACCACTTTAGAATCACAAAAATCTCTCACCATAACCTTCTGAGCTGACTACTCTGCCTTGAATTTAACCAACCCAGTTTTCTACTAGAAAGTCTGCTTGTATTAGACTGTCAAGGAACCTTAAAATTCTGGTGTGATGTTGTAGGCTAAGCACTTGACAGCTGACTGCTAGGTTGGCAGTTCATACTCATCAATATCTCCTCAGATGCTCTATACAGAATCATTATGAGTTGAACCAACTCAGTGGCACTTCATAACAACAACAAAAGTCTAAGACAAGTGTACAACTAACAGAACTAATCTGCAGCCATCCCCTGATCACGGAAGACATGTTTAAACATGTTTGGTTTGTAATATACCTATGCAGTATAAAAGGAACCCTAGTAACAATCTTGTTGACTTACCCTTGAAGACCAATTAAAAATTGCTTCATCCTCTTTGTTTATCTTCTGAGACTCTTTATACTAATCTCACATGCCCTGTAAAGGCACACAACTTCCTCCAACCCTCTTCAAAAACCCTTTTTAGATCCTGTATTCATTCAGAAGGATTCATGACTAGTAACTACCATTTGTCTTTTCACAAGAAGTATCTGTAAGGTGTTTAGGTAAAGGAAGCTCTGAAGTAAGTATTTAATTTGTGCTAAAAGTAGGGGTGTGGTGCTATAAAATCAGCACTGGGCTGTGAACCACAAGTTTGTTAGTTCAAACCCACCAGCTGCTCCTTGGAAACCCTATACAGTGTCGCTATGAGTTAGACCCAACTGGATGACATTCAACAAAAACAGCAAAAGTAGTGGAGGCATAAGAGGTAGGCAGGTAGCATGGTACAATCTCCTCTTTTACATACCATAATACTGCTTCATTTTAAACCTGGGAACATATTACAAAATATGTTCCAAGGGAAGAAGGAAGAGTTTCTTGCTTGCAGGGCTGCAAGACTTACATGCCATCCTTGCATAGAATAAAAATATGTTTCTATTTTATATGCCAATAGGATGGATATTTTGAAATAGCCTTAGGCAATAACATGTTATTTGCAAAGAAAAGGAAAACATATAAACAACTCTACCGTTAGTTTAAAATTTACTAACTGAAAAAACAAAAACAAAAACAAAAAACAGTGAAATATTTCTCCTTCAAATTTCTCTTGATTTTTCTTTCTTGGTGAGAAAAACAACCTTGCCAAGTTTGAAGCTAATAGCTTTAGACATTTTTCTGAGTTACACAATCAAAAGAAAGACATTGAAGTATTTTCTTTGAGAAGAGCGACTTGAAGAAGAAGAAGGAAAAAGAAGAAGAAGAAGAAGAAGAAGAAGAAGAAGAAGAAGAAGAAGAAGAAGAAGAAGAAGAAGAAGAAGAAGAAGAAGACGAAGACGAAGACGAAGACGAAGACGAAGAAGAAGAAGAAGAAGAAAAAGGCCTGTGTATGGTCTGATTTAATGGCAGAGGAGCTGGTATAACCGTATCAGTTCAAACTTTCAGAAAAGAAAAAGAAAAACTTACTTTAGAATGAATCATGAAGTATGGACATTTCTAGGCTCAAATCATTTTATGATGAAATAGACAAATATCCTAAACTGTCAGAATAGAAATGATAGTTGGTTCATAGTTATACTAGATTGTTGTTGTTGTTGAGTACTGTGGAGTTAGTTCTGACTCATTAGACCCTGTACAGGGTTTCTGAGGCTGCAAATCTTTACAGGAGCAGAAAGCTTCATCTTTCTCCTGTGGAACAGATGGTAGTTTCAAACTGCCGAACTTGAGGTTAGCAGCCGGATTCGTAACCACTTCGCTACCAGAGCTATTGCAAAGGAGCCCTGGAGCTGCAGTTGGTTAAGTGTTGGACTGCTAACCAAAAGGTTGACAGTTAAAATCAATCTAAGTGTTCCATAGGAGAAAGATGAGGCAGTCTGCTTCCATTAAGATTTACAACCCCAGGAACCTTGTGGAGCAGTTCTACTCTGTCTTATAGGATTGCTATGAGTCAAAATCAATTTGATGGCAATGGATTTGGTTTTTGGAGTCCAATTCCAAAGTTAACTCTATCTACTCTAGCAAGAATAACTCACATAAAAACACTGATTCCTATGAAAGCAATGTTTGGAAGGTCTTTAATATTATCCTAAAATCATCTCTCAGATATGAGTAATATTAAACTTACTTGATGGATAAAGAAATAGAGGCTCACCAAAATTAAGTGACTTGCCAAAGGTGACATTTAATATACTATGGTGGCTTGTGTGCTGCTTTGCTGCTGGAGCTATGCTACTGATATTTTAAATACCAGCAGAGTCACCCATGGTGGACAGGTTTCAGGGCAGCTTTTAGACTAAAGCAGAATAGGTGGAAGGAAAAAGAGAATTTCTGAAAGACTGAATACTGAAAACCTTATTATTAGCTGCAGAATATTGTCTGATGCAGTGTCAAAAGATGAGCTCTTCAAGCTGGAAGACACTCAAAATATTACTGGGGGTAGAGCTGACTCTGCAAAGTTTAGTTGATCTTAATGACTTAGATGAAACAAAGCTTTCAGAACTTTCACTTAGTGATGGGGTACGACTCAAAGTTAGAAGAAACAACTGCAAACATTCATTTATAATAGGAACATGGAGTGTATGAAGTATAATTTTAGGAAAATTATAAGTCATCAAAAGGAAATGAAACATATAAAAATCAATATTCTAGGCATTAGTGAGTTGCAATGGATAGGTATTGGGTATTTTGAATTGGGCAATCTACTATGCAAGAAATGACATACTGAAGCATATATATCAAAAAGAGCATTTCAAGATTTATATAGAAGTACATTGCTGTCTGTGATAGGATAATATCCACATGCCTACAAAGAAGCCCAGTTAATACCATCATTATTCAAATGTATACACCAAGCACTAAAGACAATGATGATGAAATAGAAGAATTCTACCACGTATTATTTCTTGACTGCTGCTTCCATGAGTGTTAAAGATGGCCAAACTTCATTGCTCAAACTCTGCACATATTGTCAGGAGGGAGCAGTCACTGGAGAAGGATATCATATTTGGTAAGGTGGAGGGTCAGAGAAAAAGAGGAAGACATCCAACGAGATGGACTGGCCAAGTGGCAGCATCGATGGACTCAAGGTGGCAATAGTAGTGAGGCTGGCCCAGGATTGGGCATTGTTTTGTTCTGCTGTGCATAAGGTCGCTATGAGTCAGTACTGACTCAATGGCACCTAACAACAACAACAACAACCACATATTAAGTCTGGAATTGATCAAGATACATGGATAATTACTGGTGATCTGAATGTGAAAGTGGGAAACAAAGAGGAAGGACCTGTAGAAAATAGGACCTTGGGATAGAAATGATGCTAGAGATTGTATGATAGGATTTTGCAAAATTAACAACTTCTTCAAAGCAGATATATATATATATTTTTTTCAACAACATAAACCGTGACCACACACATGGACTTTGCCAGAAAGAACATACAGGAATCAAATTCACTGTATTGAGGATGGAGAAGCTCAATATCATAACCCAAAACACATCCAAGGGAACAGATCATTAATTGCTTATATGCAAGTTCAGCCTGAAACTGAAGAAAATTAAAACAAGTCCATTTGAGCCAAAATATGACCTTGAGTTTACCCCACCTGGATTTAGAGACCATTTCAAGAACAGATGTAATTCATTAGACACTGATGACTGAAGGTCAGAGGAATTGGGGGATGACATCATGCATGAAGAAAACAAAAGGACATAGAAAAGAAAAGATTGATATGGATGAGTAAAGAGACTCTGATACTTGCTGAGGAAGAAGAAACTAAAGCAAATGGAATAAATGATGAACTAAAAGAG
Source organism: Chrysochloris asiatica (assembly GCF_000296735.1). Taxonomy (NCBI): domain Eukaryota; kingdom Metazoa; phylum Chordata; class Mammalia; order Afrosoricida; family Chrysochloridae; genus Chrysochloris; species Chrysochloris asiatica. The sequence continues at coordinate 8,799,427 of NW_006408618.1, forward strand.
CTGAACAGGAAAATTCCAAGGGCAAATGAAGAAGAAAAAGTAATGAATTACAATATAATGTGTGAAAACCTGGAGTTAGAAAATGAAAAGGGAAGAACACAATTAACATTTTTTCAAGCTAAAAGAACTGAAGAAAATATTCAAGCCTTGAGTTACTATATTGAAAGACTCAATGGGCAAAATACTGAATGGTACAGAAAGTATCAAAAGAAGATGGGATATAGCCAAAAAAAAGAACCAAAATTAACACATTAACACAGCCTCTACAATAATTAGAAACAGACCAATAGAGGGAACCACCAAAAGAAAAGAAATAATAAAGATTAGAGCAGAAATAAATGAGATAGAAATAATCAACAGGACAAGAAGCTGGTTCTTTGAAAGGATTAACAAAATTGACACACCATTGGCAAACTTAACAAAAGAAAAGAGGGAGAAGACACAAATAACACACATTAGAAACCACATGGGTGATATCACAATAGAACCAAAGGAAATCAAAAGGATAATAACAGAATACTATGAAGAGCTGTACTCCAACAAATCTGAAAACTTAGAAGAGATGGATATATTTTTAGAAAAACACAACTTACTGAAACTTACACAGAGTGAAGTAGAAAACCTGAACAGATCTTTAACAAAAGAAGAAACTGATCAGATCATCAAAAAAACTCTTAACCAAGAGAAGTCCAGACCCAGATGGCTTTACTGGTGAGTTCTACCAAACATTCAGGGAAGACCTGTACTAATCCTACTCAAATTATTCCAGAAGACAGAGGAGGATGGAAAACTTCCTAATATATTTTATGAAGCAAGCATAACCCTCATACCAAAACCAGGGAAGGCCATCACTAAGAAAGAAAATTTAGACCAATATCCCTCATGAACATAGACGCAAAACTTCTCAACAAAATCCTAGCCAACAGAATCCAGCAGTACATCAAAAAGATAATATATCATGATCAAGTGGGATTCATATCAGGGATGCAAAGATGGTTCAACATTAGAAAAACAATCAACGTAATCCACCATATATATAAGAAAAAGAAAAGAATCACATGATCATATTATTGATGCAGAAAAGGCATTTGACAAAATCCAACATCCATTCCTGATATAAACACTCAACAAAGTAGGCATTGAAGGGAAATTCCTCAACTTACTTAAGAGCATATATACAAAACCAACAGCCTACATTACTCTCAATGGAAAGAAACTTAAAGCCTTCCCTCTGTGAACAGGAATCAGACAAGGATGCTGTTTGTCACCAGTCATATTCAACATTGTGCTGGAAGTCTTAGCAAGAGCTATACAGCAAGACAGGGAAATTAAAGGCATCCAAATTGGCAAAGAGGAAGTAAAACTCTTTTTGCAGATGATATGATCCTATATGTAGAAAATCCTAAAGACTCAGTAAAAAAGCTACTAGACCTCATTGGAAGATTCAGCAAAGTGGCAGGATATAAGATCATCATACAAAAATCAGTTGGATTCCTCTATACCAAAAATGACAGCACTGAAAAGGACATTTGGAAAGCAATCCCATTTACAATAGCCACTCAAAGGATGAAATATCTAGGAATAAATGTAACCAGAGAAACAAAGGACTTATATGAAGAAAACTACAAAACATTACTACAAGAAACCAAAAGAGACCTACAAAAATGGAAGAATGTACTATGCTCCTGGATAGGAAGATTTTACATTGTGAAAATGTTAATACTGCCCAAAGCAGTTTACACATATAATGCAATCCCAATCCAGAGTCCAACGACATTCTTCAAAGAGATGGAAAACACAATTACAAACTTTATATGGAAAGGAAAGAGGCCCAGGATAAACAAAGCACTGCTTAATAAGAAAAATAAGGTTGGAAACCGCTCACTCTCTGACTTCAAAATTTATTACAAGGCTACAGTGGTCAAACAGCAGTTGGTACTGGTACAATGAAAGATACATTCATCAATGGAACAGAATTGAGAATCCAGAAATTAACCCATTCACATATAGCCACCTGATTTTTGAAAAAGTACCTAAATATATTGCATGGGGAGGTGATATTCTCTTCAACAGACGGTGCTGGCAGAACTGGACAGTGATATGCAAAAGACTGAAAGAAGACCTTCACCTCACACCTTATACATAAACCAACTCAACATGGATTAAAGACCTAAATGTGAATCCGAGAATTATGAAGGCCATCAATGAGAAAATAAGGACACATGTGAGGGCACTAATTCAGGGAATACACAGACTACCAAACGTTTTGAAAACTACACAAATAAAAGTAGACAAAATAGATGAGTGGGACATATTAAAAATTAAAAACTTATGTGCATCAAATGACTTCAACAAAAGAGGAAAAAGAAACCCACAGAATGGGAAAAAGTCTTTTGCAATGACACATCAGACAAGGGATTCATTTCTAAAATATATAGGAAACTACAACACCTCTACAAGAAATGGACAAATAACCCAATTGAAAAATGGGCACAGAACATGAACAGACACTACACCAAGGAACAGATCCGGGCATCCAACAAACACATGAGGAAATGTTCAAGATCACTAGCCATTAGAGGGATGCAAATCAAAACAACAATGAGATATCATCTCACACCAGCAAGAACAGCAAAGATCAAAAAAGTAGAGGACAATAAATGCTGGTGAGGATAAGGAGAGACTGGGATGCTCCTGCATGGCTAGTGGGATTGCAAAATGTTCCAATCTCTCTGGAAAGCAATATGGCACTTCATCAGAAGGTTGGAAATAGAAATACCTTATGATCTAGCAATTCCTGTCTTGGTATTTATCCACAAGAAATACAAGCCATAACACGAGTAGATACATGCACACCAATGTTCATAGCAGCGCTATTTACAATAGCAAAAAGATGGAGACAGCTTAAGTGCCCATCAACTGAAGAATGGATAAACAACCTCTGGTACATACACACAATGGAATATTATGCTACCTTGAAGAATAACAAGGAACCTGCAAGAACCTTGAGGATGGTATGTTGAGTGAAATAAGTCAGTCACAAAAGGAGAAATCCTGCATAGGACCACTACTGTAAAAGACTAAGAAAAAGAACCCATACTAAAGGGGAGGGTTCTTTGCTGGTTACTGGGATGTGGGGGGTGGGGTGAGGGGAGGGAGAGGAAGGTGGAGCACAGGGCAGGGCATAATAGACACAGGATAGTTTGGGTGCTGCAATAGGGGGGCAATACACAAGAAGGGGAGGGGAATGGAAGAACAAAGCAGACGGGAAAAGAATTAGGCAGGTTTGTATGGGCTAAGTAGGACAGAGGTAAATAATGTATGCACAACCTTAGAACAACAGAGCTCTGGGATACAGGGACAGAGACATTGTTGTAATGGGGACAGGGGGGAAAATAAGGTTAAGATGCTTGGCTGTCTTTTGAATCTTGGTTTCTCTTGCATACCATTATTAAATAGACACTTGAGGGGTAGAGAAAGGAATAGCCAGAAATATCACCATAGAAAGCTTGTAAGACTGTCTTCTGCCTATAACTGATTGGAATACCTAAAATGGGGCTACAATGTGCCCAGTGAAGGAGGCTTCCTACAGAGCCTCTGTATTACATAAGACCATAGGTGGAATCCTGAAACACATCCAGAACCTTCTTAGGTAGGAAATTTCCACTTGAAAGGACAAGCATACCAACCTGGAGTGGCTAGAAGAACAGAAGATACTTCTTGAAAGAAAGACTGTCAGGAACAATATAAAACAATATAGGCAGTCCGACTGATTACTACAAGAACAAGCAAGTTGCTCGCCCTGGAGACATCAAGGCAAGTGGTTGGGTCCCTTCAGGGAAAACCCCCTTCCAAGACTAAGACTCCATGGGAATACACGCTCTGATTGGTGACCACATTGGTCACCGATAAAGGGAAGTGAGGGAAAAACAGCAATGAAGCTGTGGGCTCTACAACGTTCAATAGACTCTTGTAAACCTGGGTAGAGACCTGGCCCACCAGCAGTGTGGCAAGGCCTGGAGACTCTTGGGCCCACACCCTCAATACACAGAGTAGACAGGGATGGGCAACTTGGACATTGGCTACCCAAAATTGGGGGACTACAAAGGCAAGAAGTGACTGGCTTACAAGGTTTCAAAAGGGAGCCTAGATCCAGAAGGCATGGAGAAAGGTAGAATCTCCACTAAGTAGTATCCAATCTGTCTGGGTAGGGCTGATGAAATGAGATGTGGATAGGTCTCTAGTGATACAATAGTGAATAAATGTTATCAGGACTGATTATGAGGGTTGGAAATGTAAAGGTAGATGTTTTGTAGCAAAAGAAGTGGAGTGGTTGACTTTGCAGTCTAGGAGTGGAAGTCCCTGGGATCATCAAGGGAGAAGAGCGGAGAGCGGACCTTACCCAGAGAAGCAGTGATGCCAGAGATGGAGGCAGGAAAAAAAAAAAAAAAAAAAGATGGAATGAATACATACAGTTCAAAAAGTAACTGGTGGATATTTAATCATTTCTAAAGATAGCATATGATCAAGACTGATGACACTGAAGGAAAAAGTCCAAATTGCATGAAGGTATTGGCAAAAACAAACAAACAAACAAAGAACAATGCTCCAGGAATTAATGTAACACACATCCAAATGTTTCAACACACTGATGTTCCACTGCCAACAAATTTGATCAACAGATTGAAAGTGATCTATAATTGTTTCCATTCCAAAGAAAGGTGACTGAATGGGATGTGGAAATCATGAAACAATATCATTAATACTAGATACAAGTGAAATTTTGCTGAAGTTAATTTTTTAAAATGATTGTAGCAGTAATATTGACAGTAACGCAAGCTAGATTCAGAGCGGGACATAGCACCAGGGATATCATTAATGACGTTCAAGGGATCTTGGTTGAAAGCAGATAATACCAGACGGATGTTGAGATTTTTGACTATTCAAAGGCATTTGACTGGATCATAACAAACTATGGATAACATTATGCAGAATGGAAATTCTAGAATACTTAACTGTGCTCATCAAGCGCCTGTACATAGATCAAGAAGCAGTAATTTGAACAGAACAAAGAGATTCTGAATGGTTTCAGATCAGGAAAGGTGGGCATCTGGGTTGTATCTTTTCACCATACTTATTCAATCTGTATGCTGAACAAATAATACAAGAAACTGAATTATGCAATGTAGAATGTGGCATCAAGATTGGAGGAAGACTCATGAACAATCTTTGATATGCAGATGACACAACCTTGCTTGACAGAAGTTGTTGTTGTTGTTAAGTGCTGTAGAGTCATTTCTGACCCATAGTGACCATGTATAGGATTTCCAAGGAGCAGCTGGTGAGCTTGAACCATCGACCTTGTGGTTCAAACTACTTTGCAGAGGACTTAAAATACCTACTGAAGAAAATCAAAGACTACAGCTTTCAGAAGAGATTGTATCTCAATGTAAAGAAAAACAAAAATCCTCACACTAGAACATCACAAATAAATAACATGATGACAAACTGAGAAATGATTGAATTTGTCAAAGACTTCATTTTACTTGGGTCCACAATCGATTCTAATGAAAGCAGCAGTTAAGAAATTAAACAAGGCATTGTATTACGCAAATCTGCAACACAAGGCCTCTTAAAAGTGATCAAGAAAAAGGATATCACTTTGAGGACTAAGATACAACTAACACCAAGTTGGGTATTTTCAATCACTTCATATGCATTAGAAAGCTGGACAATGAATAAGGAAGACTGTAGAAAAATTTGTTGTTGTTGTTGTTGTTAAATGCCTTTGAGTCAGTTTGGCCTCATAATAACACAGTGCAGGGTTTCCAAGGATTGGCTGGTGAGTGGGTTCCGATTCATCATGACCCTGTACAGGACTTCCAAGGAATGGCTGGTGAGTTTGAACTGCTGACCTTGTGGTTCAAGCCAACCTTGTGATCCACTGCTTTATCACACAGTGCCACAAATAGATGAATTTAAATTATGGTGTTGGCAAAGACTATTGAAAGTACCATGGACTGCCAGAAAAACAAACAAATCTGTTTTGGAAGAAGTACAGCAGGGTTGCTCCTTGGAAGCAACTAGACTTCACTTTGAAAATACTTTGGACAAGTTGTCAGGAAGGACTCACCAGTCCTTGAAAAGTGAAGGGTCAGCGAAAAAGAGAAAGACGCATAACAATGTGGATTGCCACAGTGGCAACAACAATGAACTCCATCATAACAATAGTAGTGAGGATGGTGCAGGACTGGGCAGTGTATTCTTCTGTTGTACATGGTTCATTATGAATTGAAAGTGTCTTGCTTACACTTAGCAACAACAAGGGGTCCTGTTGTGGTGCTGGAGAATAAGCACTGGCCCACAGGATTATTTGAATTGCAAGGTTGGCTGTTCAAACTAACCCGCTGATCCTTGAAAACCCTATACAAGATTGCTGTAAGTCAGAATGACTCAACAGCACTTAACAATAGCAACAAGAACAACAAGGTCACATAACAAGCATGGCTAAGAGTGCAAACCCAGATTTTCTGACTTTAAATCCTGAGTTTGTTTCATTAGACAACAAAAGTTGGGTGTACCAGCATTAGGCTAAGTCATTGGAACACACAAGCAAGATGCTACTGCTCATCATATTACCATTATATCCTGGGTTATAAATGCTCAAGGTAGACTTTTGTCTCCTTAGAGACTCTGAGACAAGAAAACTAAAGGATTCATGTCTATGGTTATATAACTAGCCTTAGTTTGCCCCACCAACAGATCAGAAACAATGTTTCTAATGAACAAAAAAAGTATTTAATTTTAGTTTACAATGACACCTCTTCATCTTTTATATAAACTTCATAAACTAGAACAAATGTAGCTTTCTATCATTCTTTAAATATTATGAAGTTCCAACTACGCACTAGGCATTGTCCTAGATTCCAAGGATATAAAGCAGAATAAAGGCATTCTGGGTCAAGGAAATTGCACCCTAGTGTTGTATAATAATATCAAAATAATTATAGTATGATACAAATGTAGTATAATAAACAGAACCAGGTACAGAGTAAAGACCACATATACTGCCAAGGAAGTCAGAGAAATCTTCATAGAGGTGACATTTGAATCAAAGTTGAAAGAATAGAAGAAAAGAAGAGGAGGTACATTTAAGAACTTAGGTCATTTAAGTTATTATTAAAAAAATTTTTTTTGTGTGAGGTTTACATGGGAGAACTTCAGTTTTACATTCATCCTATCATATTGTTTCATTGCAATGATTACAATCCCCTCCATGCACCATCAAATAACCAAAGGGTACACCCAGAGGCCCACCACTCGGCCATCAGCACACAGCCCTCTCCTTCCCTGAGTTCAGTGTCCCCAGCTGCTCCATCTGTCCACGTCATCATCTCTGTCTCCATGCCTGGCTTCACTGCCTCTCTGGGTAGGGTCCCACTCTCTAGTCTTCTCACTTGATGGTCCCAGGGTCCTCCACTCTTGGGCTGCATAATTAATCACTCCCTTCCTTTTGTCAAAAAAACATCTACCTCTATATTTCCTACCCTCACATTCAGTCCTGATGGCAATTAGTCACTACTGTACCACAAGAGTCTTATCCCTATGTCTGTCTTTTCGCCAACACGGTCCCAACAGATTGGAAATCATTCAGCGGAGATTTAAGTTATTTTGAATTTAAGTTATTTTGAATTGCATGCCATGCTGAATATGAACAGTAGGGATGCTGACCTCATAGATGACGTGGTATGTTCATGAGCTTCCAGTAATTATCCTTTTTGACATGCTACCAGGTTGGCTCCAGATTTATTAATCACATACATTTTGACCATGGGTTTAAGTGTTAAAGACCCAAACTTTAGGTTCATCCACAGTTAGTGGCAGATTTTATTAATAAATATTAAAAAAAAAAAAACAGTGATAATCCTTCTTTCACAATAGATATATTACAATGAATACAATGGGGTAAAATCCTTCCTTTTTCAGTTCCTTCAGTTAAGTAATTGAACCCAAGGAACTGAAAAAAATAAAATCCCAGTGAATATTATTACAAAATCAAAAGCTCAAAAGATCTGTGTGTGGAATTGCCCCCAAGGAATCAAGTTTGCATAGAAAAGATACTGAATTTTTAAATAAATATGCTTTATCTCACTATCATATCAGGAGCTCTAGGAGAAAGAAAAAGTTTCCTTAAGAGACCTGAAGATCTCCCCACAACCACTGAAAAGTGAGAATAAAATCTTGGCACAAATAGACATGAAAGGGATAAAGAGATGCTCCCGGATGAAATGGTTCAAAAGGGTGATTAGAAAAGGGGAGGGAATGTGTTATTTGTTATAGATCCAAAAGGGCTGCTCCAGTCCAAAGAAATCCCATAGAGCAAGAGAAGTTAAGACATTCTATCATCAATGATAATTTAGTCAATATTCTGCCACAACCTGCCTTATCCCTAAACTTAACAGTAGGAAGAGCTCAGCCAGCTACCTGGATCCAGAAAATTGCTCCATTTAAAGTTGAAGATGGAGTGCTGGTGTGGTACTATAGGATAAGTGTTTGACTACAATGTTGGTTAGAGCCACAAGGTCAGTGGTTCAAATCCAGCAACTGTTCCTTGGAAACCCTAAACAGGGTCGCTGAGTTGGAACCGACTCCACGACACTTAACAACAATAACAAAGTTGAACATAAGGAACCCTGCTAGAATAACGGATTATGACCTGGGCTGCTAACAACAAAGTCTGCAGTTGGAATCTACCAGTCGCTCAGAGGGAGAAAGATGAGGCTTTCTGCTTTCACAAATATGTATAGCTTTGAAACGCTGTATAGTGTTGCTATGAGTTGGACCTGATTTGGAGAAACACCACCACCGCTATCACCACCAGGAAAGTTAAAGATAATTATTACAGTGAAACACCAGACTCATACTCTACTAAAAATAAAAACAAACAATTTTATTGAAGGATAAAATGTTTCACATAGTTTGCTATGCTGGAAATGACAAATTGAAGAGGAATGGTGTTGCATTCATTGTCAAAAAGAACATATCCAGATCAGTCATGAGGTACAACGCTGTCTGTGATAAGATAATATCCATGCACCTAAAGGGAAGACCAGTTAATACCACTAGTATTCAAATTTATGCACTAACCACTAAAGCCAGTGAGGATGAAATAGAAGAATTCTACCGACTTCTTCATTCTGAAATGGATCAAACATGCAATCAAGATGTATTGATCATTATCGGAGATTGGAATGCAAAGGTTGGGAGCAAAGAGGAAGGATCAGTAGTTGGAAAATATGGCCTTGGTGATAGAAATTATGCTGGAGAACGCATGATAGAATTCTACAAAGCCAGTGATTTGTTCATTTCAAATACCTTCTTTAGACAGCATAAGAAACGACTATACACATTAACTTCACCAGATGGAATATACAGAAATGAAATTGACTACATCTGCAGAAAGAGAAGATGGAAAAGCTCCACATCATCAATGAAAACAAGGCCAGGGGCAGACTGTGGAACAGACCATCAATTACTCATATGCAAATTCAAACTGAAGCTGAAGAAGATGAAAACAAGAGCCAAAATATGACCTTGAATATATACCACCTGAATTTAGAGATCATCTGAAGAACAGATTTGATACATTAAAAACTAAAGACTGAAGACCAGAAGAGTTCTGGGATGACATCAAGAACATCATACATGAAGAAAGCAGAGAAAAAGAGGTAGACAACCAGCGAGATGGATTGGCAAAGTGGCAGCATTAGTGGGCTCAAGTGTGGCAACAATTGTGAGGTTGGCCCAGGACCGGGCAGTGTTTTGTGCTGTTGTACATAGGGTCACCAAGAGTCAGTACTCACTCGATGGCCCCTAACAACAACAACAACAACAACATGATTAAGACAAGTATGTTACTGAGAGAACTTGTCTGCAGCCATCCACTGGTTGCAGAGTCATTTAAACAGTTTTTATTTGGGATAAATCCATTCATGTTTGAACTGGAACCCTAGTCATAATACTTGATTATTTACCCTCAGATCATGTTTGAAAAAAACTAAAAGAGAGTTAGTCTGGGAAAGAAACCTTATTGCTGTACCCTTCTGGGCATAATGAACTTTTGCTCAAAGGAATTCACAACTGACTGAATGATAAATACAACTTTCTGTGTGTGCGTATTACATGCTTCTTGTGTCACTGTTTCTTCCTGATGACATCATCTTTCCTATTTAGGTGAAGGGGACTTTGCCTTAGGTCTGCATGTTAACATTACTTTTATATTAGAGATACTTCCCTGGTAGAGTGAAGCCCAATTATGGCCCATAGTATCTACCAAAGAGTCCACACTTACATTGTTTAGGGTCAATTTATATAAATAAATAAATCAAATAGCTTTCAACTTGCATACTAACACTCATGGACAGGTAATGATTACTTAGATGTGTTGAGAGGGATTCTGCGTAGAGAGGGCTTCTGTATTGAGAGGGTAAGCAAGCAAGCATTTTTCTCCCCTTGATATTCTAAGTGCTGCTGGCCGGCTTGTACCAACAAGGATTTTGTAGGATAAGTTTATTATAATAAAGGAAAGAAAAAAAAAAGTACTTTGGAGAGAGGTAAGCTTGGATTTAAATACTGACTTTTCCATTTACTATCTGTATATTTTGAGTAGAGACCTTAGCAGTCTCTATGAGTCTGGATACTCATCTGTGAAATAAAACATGGGGACAAAACAACTCATCTCACAGTTGCTAGAAAACAATTTTGCACATGTTAAAATCTAACACAGTCCCTGGCACATGGTTAGTAATTCAAAGTATGCTAGTATTCCTTCCAGACTAGAAAGCTATAATACCTACTCATGCAAAAATATCTGATTTATTAACTGTTGTAAAAAACATCTGGTGGCAACATGTCAGGAAGACTGTAGATCTTTCCAATCAGGGACAGAATGTTGCAAAGGCGATTGTGCCTGTCAACAAGTTTGCCTTTCTTTGAAGGACACAAAATTGAGAACCAAGGACTCAAAGTGATTGAAAATATAATTTAATTCACAATCAAATAAAAATTCTATACCTTTAGAATCAGATAATATTCTTGGAATGGACTCTTTTTAGTACCAAGAATTTAACCAACTGGATTCTTTAAGTATCTGCCTTGTCAATCCTTTGAAATGAAGGTTGATTAGGTTCAGTGGGAAATCTGCATTTCATCATGGAAATGAAACACAATGTCCTGAGCTTAGTCTCCCTAGGAGTAGCAATTTGGGGCACTATGTGCAATGCATGCAGTACAAACACAGGTAGGAAATTGATTTCAGTCATGACAAAAAGGAGGCATGCATATCCCTAGCCCAAGAAGTCTGAAAAAAAAAAAACATAGCCTCTACTCTCTTAGTACAAGACGCCATAAAAGGAAAACTCCCCAAAAGGGCTGCTCTTTTATTTTACTAATAGTAGTTTATGAGATTACAAGAAAAGGAAATACTTTAGATTTAAGTAAATTGATATATTTAAATATTAGGGGGAAGAAAAACTCAATTATCCAGGGGTAAATGAGGCAGCAGCAAATCTTGTCAAAGAAATCAAGTCCCATTGGTTGTTTCCCAAATCCTTGCTTCTTTTGAGAAGGTTTAATATACAACCCAAGAGAATGTGACTATCTAATAACCTGAACAAATTAAAAAAAAACAACTGTAGTGGAAGCAAAAGTGTGCATATCATGCATCTCGTTTCTAAAACAACAGTGAATCACGCACTAGGCTTAGCAGGTTAATTAAGGAGTCCATTAGCAGTGAGGTGAAAGCTGGCATACTCCCAATTCTGACTGCTACTAGCAGAGACACAGATGTAACTGATGTTTCTCCAATACAACCAAGATGTGCCACCTAATCCAGAGAAAACCTGTTATCTGTAACAGGCTTAAAGTCAGGTTGGAGACAGACATGTTGCCAATGTTTTCAGATCAAATAATAGGCCTCTAAAGAGCTGAGTAAACTGTTTGACCAATGGAACAACTGGAATTGAAAGGATAGTTCAATTGGCTGACACTGGTTAAGAGAATCATTTAGTCAAGTTCATGACATAGTGTTCCTCAATCCTGCGCCTATAAATCAAGATGACTTATCCATGGAGCCAGTGGCCAGTTAACACAAGAGGTACAGGCATTCCTGTCCCTGCAGTTGTTCTGGCTCTGAGCTATGAGCACGCACACAAACCCACTGAACTTTGAGAACACTAGAACAAATGTGCAGTAAGCAGGGAATCCAATCTGGTGTATTAACAAACATCCAGTATACATCTGGTGCTATGCTTGGTATTATGAATATGCTTGGTTGGATACACAAATGAGAAAAGAATGACCCTGCCTGCAAAGAGTCCACTCCTGAGTGGGGAAAACAGATGGTACACAAGTAGTTATGTTATAAGACAATAAACTTGGATATAAACAAGTACAGAAACTGAGATGTGAAAGGACAATTACTTCTGAATCAATAGGGCAAATCAGAGGTCATAGAAAATGATAGAGAAGTGGTGAAGCTTAAACAATGATTCATCCAGTGGACAAAAGGGAGGAGTGAATCCCAAGCAATGGAGGAAGAACCAGTGTGTACAGGCATGACCATGCATGGTGTAACTGAAGAATAATAGCAAAAAGTCTAGAGTGGCTGGAGTGGAGACCCCATGTGATAACCCTAAGATTTTGAACCTTTGGAACATGAAGGGAAGAACATTATCCCTTCCACAGAGTCCTATGTAATCTTCACCCCTAGCACCCATCAAATTGAAACTCCAGTTCCAAATAGGCAGAATGTGAAAAATGACATAATAGGCGTGTTTGAACTCCTTGACTAGCTTCATGAGAGGCAAGAATAAATCATTATCAGCATCAATAGCCTAAGGCTGATAGCTTTGAAGCAGAGGTCAGGCATGACTTCACTCTCCAAACTTTTTACCAATTCTGACATTAGCCATCCCTCCCAAGACACACTCAACTTCTCTACTGAGTTAAATAATTTGCTGTGATGACCACACAGAAGTCACAGACAATGCACATTTTTATAGGGATTACTAGAAAATTAATAGGTTGCAATTCAGGATCAGGAAAGACTCAGGATACAATTCTTTGCTTAGGACAGCCACTTCTCAGCTGTGCCTGCAGGCAGACCTCTGTCTGGCCTTTGACCTTTCAGCCACTTGGCCCCCTGGGCCTCTTTGGCTGGTCTGGCCTCAATTCTGCTCACACAAGTGCTACAAAGCCATTTGGGTCCACCAATAAGTACCAGAAGTACCATATTTCACCAACAAGCTCCCTGCTTGAAAGGGCTAAACTTTCTGACTTCTTAGGCCCAGAAACCATCTGCACCATCTTGCACCAGTGTCCTGATTCCTCTGCCATTGTTTTATGTTGCTGTTTTTGTTGTTAAGTGTTGTCTCTGTGTTACAATTCTTTCTCTGTCTTCTGGGTCTAGGATGTTCTTAGAGCAGGGACCCTGGGTCCAAAGGACTTGCTCTATTCTCATCTCTTCTTGGTGATAGTGGGCCTGCTGTATGCTTCTGGATTGTCTCATTTTAAGCAAAATGGGATGACAATACTGAACAATCCCCTTGATAGTGTATCATATGTCATATTTGCATGAGTCCACCCCTACAAATGTTCCATACACCATATCTACATTATTAGCAAATTATCCAATCCTCTTGGTGGGTCATAAGCACCTCACTTGCATACTCACACAGTCAGTTGGTGGGAGTTACAAAGACTACAGCTAGAATGGCCATATAAAGTAATCAATTGCATGACACAGAGTCATTGAATATGGCATCCTGGATCCTCCACTCCCCCCTTGGATGAGATTCAATTGGTTGTTGTTGTTTTACTAAGCAAATATTTTCTTCCAGAAAATATTTTATTTAAGCATGTAGTGCATAATAGTATTATGAAAAGTAGTGAGAGAAGAACAGTCTAAATGAAATCATATATAGGCTAAAAGCGAAAGTCTGGAATCAGACTGTCTGTATTTTAAGTTTGGTATCAATACTCGTGATTTGCGTAATTTTTGACAAGGGATTTAGTCTCTTTTTATGGAGATGATACACATAATTCACTGAAACATCATTATGAGGATTCAATGAAATAAAACATTTATAACACTTAGAACATTGTCTGGTACAAAATAAGTGCCCAGTAAATGTTAGCTGCAATCATCATCTTTGGGTGCTAGAATGACTACAGTACAAGGAGAATTTTCATCAAAACATTTAAATATGGGAAACGTATATCTTTTATTTTGCTTGTTTATCTCCTCCCACCCTGTCATCAAGATTCTACTATCCACCAACAGTGAAAATATCCTTTCTTTATGGCTCCATGGAGTCTTCCCTAGACTTAGACGGAAGTCATCTTCTTGAGCTATTTATCCTCTCTAGAGAATAATATTCATTCCTTACAGAACATCAAGACCCCCCAAGTCTAAACAAGTTCTTCTCTACTTTATTCCACACTCATATTCCCTCTGACAGACAACAAATGCTATTCACAGCACCTGTAAAACTCATTTATTTCAACATGAAAGTAACTTGTACCTGACAAACTGCAGCACAAAAGGTAAGGACAATAGGACTGTTCAGAGCTGGTGGGATCCAGGCTGTTGCCAGCCAAAGTCTGAAATCCATGGAATCAGTCTGATTTTCACATTTAGCAGATTCAGCAAGAGAGAATTAAAAAATCATGTCTGATTGGCATGAAGCAGAAGAGTAAGGGGAGGGCATGTGCTTTGGGATGCAGCGAGGAAGGAGTCAATCGGCCCCGCAGGACCCAGACTGCTCATGGTCAGATTAGAGTACAAGGAAACCTACAAATCTAGAATTAGTTGTAAAGGAGGTACAACCCTTGCTGACTTCTAAGCTGGAGTGATTTAGGAGCCCAAAGAATTGGGAAAGAAATGGGAGAAGAAGATCAAAACAGACTATAATTGGCAACAAATAATGGAAAAAATCAGCACAGGCATCATCGTGGTTGAAAATCTGTGCCAGCATCTATAGCAGGATACCACCTGCAAGCTGGTCACTGTGACATTATGAGAATGAAACTAAAGAGAAGTGTTCATGGTAACCAGCAGCTGCAGGATTCGGATACGGCAACCTGGGCAGAAAGCAACCAGTGTTGCCAAAGAACCCTCATGCAGTCAAGTATCTGATGGTGGCCAGTATACCACACACAATAGATGATTTAGTTACAACCTCCTGATTAACCTGCCAGAAACTGAAATATAAGATCAGGGAGACAGACAGGGATGTACTAATGAAGCCATGATTTAAAAAGAAAAAACCCCAAATAGTCAGTCTTTGACAAGTAATTTGCTTTCCCTGCCACCATGCCGTCTCATTATTCCCACTCTCCTCCCCTCAAGAGTAGATAGAGAGGTTGCTTGTCTGAAAAAAGGGGAGTTTTTACTTTCCTACCACTATCAGCAACAACAACCACAATCAGAACCAGGGGCAGAATCCTGATCCTAAATGCATTGTTGTTGTTGTTGTTAAGTGCTGTTGAGTCAGTTCTAATTCATAGTGATCCTGTATAGGGTTTCTGAAGAATGGCTGGTGGGTTTGAGCCACCAACCTAATGGTTCAAATTGACCTTGCAGTCCAGCACATTATCCTGCAGAGCCATAGAAACATATAAAAGAAGAGGCTAGAGGAGAATGTTTGATAATATTATAAGGCATTCCTATTCCAAAAATAGCCCTCACTCTTGAGGTACCACAACCATGGAGAGAACATCTAGAAAGAAGTTATTCTACTACCTCTTGGGGCCAACTGGCACCTAGGAGGCAACAGGGTGCAATCTATCCTGGAGTGATACTTCCAAACACACTCCCCAGCAAAAACCACTATCGGAATTTTCTTCCCTCTCAGACAATAACTTCCCAGCCACAGGATAAGTCCTCAAAGCCTCTGAAAATGCAGATATCTCCAAAGAGGAGGCATTTTAAGCAAGTGATCATCTAGTTGTCAGGGAGAAGAATTTACAAACAGGCTTTAACATAGCAATATAATCCTTGCTCAATAAATGCTTGCTAAGTCAGTCTGCAAAATTCTATTTGTTAACATTCAAAGACAAAAGAAATAGTACCATCCAGACAGAGACACAATGAAGAAGAATTGAAAGAAAACACCAGTGTAGGGAGAGACATGATAGCGAGTTGTTTACACACTTTACTCAAATTCCTCACTACAGAGACCAAAAAACTGAGTAAAACAGATACAGATGGTAGTCCTAAAACTCTAAGCATTAAATGAGAGGATAAAGAATTGGACTGAATATCAACTGGAAAGGGAGACAGACAAAAACAGTGATTAAGGATAAAGCAAGAGCTGGGTCCAATGTAGCGCTTTCTTTTTTTTTTTCCTGAAAGAAAAAAAAAAGTTAACCAAGTATTATATATCCAGAAAAATTATTGCTCAAATACAATGTGGAAAACAAGATTTCCAAATAAATAGAAATTAAGGGAATTTGAAATATCCAAAGCAACAAAATAAGAAATTCTAAAGAAAGTACTTTGGACAGAAAACCAACAATATCAGACAAGAACCTGAAATTAAAGCACATGACATCACCCAGAAACTAACTCAGAAAAAGGATTCTTAAAAATAAAATAACCTTTACAAGACAGAAAACAGAGAACCAGAGGTGTTACTCTGTAAATGGCAACACCTACAAAACAAAAAGATGGAATAAATAATATAATTAGAGGAATTCCAAGTGGAATGGACAGGACGAGTTAGGATTGTATCAAGATAGAACAGACTACTTTCAATTTAGAAAGATAAAAATAAATTCCAGAGTAATCACAAACAAAATTAATAAACCTTACCAAAAGAAGAAACAAGTCATAAGGACTTAGTAAATACAAAATCAACAGTAATAAGGAAAACAGAAAGGCTGACAGCAAAATGAAAGCACAGAAAAATTTACAAAACAAATCATTGACACCATAATAAAAACACAAATAAATGACCACAGTAAACTCATACTTAAAAACACCTACTGATGAAGATCAAATCTGACACTCTTCAGTATGGATTGCACCTTAATGTCAAGAAAACAAAAATCCTCACAACCGGGCCAATACATAACATCATGAAAAATAGAGAAAAAATTGAAGTTGTCAACTTCATTTTGCTTGGATCCACAATCAACACTCATGGAAGCAGCTGTCAAGAAATTAAATGACATATTGCATTAGGAAAATCTGCTGCAAAAAACCTCTTCAAAGTGTTCAAGAGTAAAGATGTCAGGGTGAGGACTAAGGAATACTTGACCCAAACCATCAATTGCCTCATATGTATGTGAAAGTTGGGCAATGAGTAAAGAAGACTCTAGAAGAACCTATGCATTTGAATTATGGTATTGGAGAAGAATATTTAAAATAACATGAACTGCCAGGAGAACAAACAAATCTGTCTTGGAAGAAGTGCAGTCAGAATGCACCTTAGAAGTTAGGATGGCAAGACTTCATCTGTCATACTTTGGTTATGACATCAGGAGGAATCAATCTCTGGAGAAGCACATCATGCTTAATGAAATGGAGGAACATAGAAAAGGAAGAAGACCCCCAAATAGATGGATTTATCCAGTGGCAGTAGCAATGAGTTCAAACATAACAGTAACTGTGAGGATGGCACAGTCCAGGCAGTATTTCATACTATTGTGTATAGGGTCACTATGAGTGGGAACTGACTCAATGGCACATAATGACATCAGTTGTTACTATAAGGGTAAGTAAAAAGTATCCCTTCTTTATTAAATAGAATTTTATTATTATTGCTAAGCAAAAATTATCATCATGTGAAGCTATTGTTTCTCAAAATATCCTCCACTAGGGCCTACACACTTTTGAAGGCATATACACTTCTATCGTTTAAACTTTTCTCTGAAAATTGTTATGCCACATCAAAAACAGCAGTTTTAGCATCCTAGAGGGACTTAATTTTGTTCATTTCAAATGCTCTTTGAGTTTAGGAACAAAATGAAGTCTGAAGAGGAAAGATCAGGGCTGTAGGGTGGATGTGTTAAGGTTTCCCAATGAAATACTCATAGGATAGACTTTGCTACCTTTGAAAAATGAACAATGTTGTGAAGGAAAAAAATTCCTAGGTACAACTTGTATAGTTTCTTTCTAACCAATACATTTTTTTAAAAAAAGTTTTTATTGTAAATTTATAATGAAGAACATTGGATTGACACTATCATTTCAATTGCAATGATTATAAACTCCTCCGTGCATCATCAATCAACAGTATTTGCTTTTATTCCCTTTTTCTTTTTTTTTAGGGGCGGGGGGACAAACACAAAAACATTCAGGAATATATAATAATTTAAACAACCAAAGGGCACATTCTTCAAGCCTGCCTCCTGGCCATAGCACTCAGTCTTTCTCTTTCCATGAGTCTAGAGTCCTCATCTTCTCTCTCTCTCCATGTCCTCATCTCTGCCTTCATCTCTGGTGTCGCTGCTTCTCTGGATAGGGTTCCACATTCCATTCGTGCTCTTCTTCCTTAATGTTCCTAGGGTCCTCTGTTTCTGTACTGTAAGATTAACTACTCTCCCATTTTTGTTATAAAACTTCTACCTTTACAGTTGTGACAGTCACGATTAGTCATGATAACAATTATTCATTATTGAATCATAAGAATCTTATCCCCCATCTCTTTTCACCAGACCCGTCTAGACAAGATGAAAACTATTCAATGAGGACTCTACCTTCCCCTGCACACTCTTAAACTAAACTCCCTCTTGAAAACTTGTAAGCCAGTCATTGTGTGCCTTTATCACCCCCTCATTTTAGGTAGTCAATGTCTTGGTTGCCCATCCCTATCTACCCTGTATACAGAGGGGATAAAACTGATATTTGATGTAATGACGTCTTCCTTCTCAGTTGGTATTTGGAGCTACTACCTCTATAAGTATTGGTCAATTTCATCAAATTATAGCAATTTACACTTGTTTCCTTTATCAAATCTTGGTATTTAATCATCTTCCTCTAGTCAAGTTCTGATCATCAAGCCATCAAGGCTAGGTCAAATAGGTACTATCTGCAAGTTACTATCTACATCTTCCCTCACTTCATATCAGCTGGATGCTTCATTCTCAGCACTATCCCTCCATGGGTTTGTCCTTGTCCATGGGCTCAGGAGTCCCCAGGTCTCACTACATTTTGGACCAACCAGCCCTTCCTCTTCTCTCTGTCATCTCCAGGTCAACAGGAGTCTATGGAAAGTGCTTGAACTCAGTCCATTTCTTCAGTGCTGTCTTTTTCCCTCTTCCACTCACCAGTAGACCAATGTGACCACTGGCAAGCTTACATGTCTGCTCATGTGTTCCTTTTGAATTGCAGTCCTGAAGGGACTTGAGTGCTTGCCTTGATGGTTCCCTGGTGAACAACTTACTTGTTCTTGTAGTTGCCAATCAGACTGTCATTTTTGTTTTGGATTTTTTCCTGCTGATCTTTCTTTCAAGAAGTATCTTTTGTTGCTTTAGCTTTTCCAGGATGGTCTACTTATCCTGTCTAGAGGGAATGTCCTACCTCAGAAGATTCTGGATGGGGCTCCGGATTCCACCTAAGATCCTATACACTACAAAGGCTCCACAAGAAGCCTTTTCACTGGGCAAGTTCTAGAACCCCTTTTAGGTTTTCCAATCATTTACAGGCTGAAGATTGGTTTCAAGCTTTCTGTAATCATGTTCCCCTATATTCTTTTCTATTCCACTCAAGTGTCTATTTTACAATAGTAAGCAATGGAAGTCAATATCCATAAGACAGTCAAACATCTTAACATTATTTCTCCTCTTCAGACTATGCCTCTATCACTGTATCACAGAGCCCTGTTGTTCCAAGGTTGAGTATACATCACTATTTACCTCTGTCCCATTTAGACCATGTAAACCTGCCTCAGTGTTCCACTATCTACATTGTTCTTTCAACCCCCTTCCCCTTCTTGAGTATTGCCATCCCCAACACCTGAACTATGATGTGTCTATTGCCCTACCCTAACCAACAAAGCATTTTTTCCCTTTTAGTATGGGTATCTTTTCTTAAGTTTTTACAATAATGGTCTTATGCAATATTTGTCCTTTTGTGACTGACTAATTACGAGCATGATGTCCTCAAGATTCATCCATGTTATGTGGTGGCTTGCAGCTTCCTTGTTCTTCAAGGTAGCAAAATATTCCATTGTGTGTATGTACCAAAATTTGTTTATCCATTCTTCCATAGATGGGCACTTAGGCTGTCTCCATCTTTTTGCTATTGTGAATACTGCTGCTATGAACATTGGTGTACATATATCTACTCGTGTTATGGCTTTTATTTCTTGTGGATATATATCAAGTAGAGGAATTGCTGGATCATATGGTATTTCTATTTCCAACACTTTGAGGAAGTGCCACACTGTTTTCCAGAGTGGTTGGATCATTTTGCATTCCCACCAGCAATGTATCAGGGTCTTATTCTCTCCACATCCTTGTCAGCATTATTGTTCTCTGCTTATTTGTACTTTGCTGTTATTGCTGGTGTGAGATGATATCTCATTTTTTTTTCTTATGCATCTCTCTGGTGTGGCGCTGTGGGCTAATGTATCAGACAATAAAGTCATTTGAACTTCAAGTTCGGTGGTTCAAGCTCACCAGCTGCTCCTTGGAAACCCTGTACAGGCTTGCTATGGGTCAGAATCAACTCAACAGCACTTAACAACAACAACAGAAATGGCTAATGATCGTGAATGTTTCTTCATGTTTGTGTTTGTTGGCTGCCTGAATCTCTTCATTGGTGAAGTATCTGTTCATATCCTGTGCCTATTTTTTAATTGAGTAATTTATATTTTCTTGTAGAGGTGTTGTGGTTTCCTATAGATTTTAGAAATTAGTCCCTTGTCTGATATGTCATTGCAAAAGACTTGCCCCCATTCTGTGGGTCCCCTTTTATTCTTTTGGTGAAATCTTTTGATGCACATAAGTTTCTAATTTTTAGTATGTCCCAATCATCTCTTTTGTCTTCTTTTTATGTATAATTTTTGCACTGTTTGATAATGTGTGTGTGACCTGTATTAGAGCCCTTTAAATGTGTTCCTATTGTTTCATTGATGACCTTTATAATTCTGGTATTTACATGTAGGTCTTTAATCCATGCTGAGTTGGGTTTTGTATATGGTGTGAGGTAAAGGTCTTGTTTCAATCTTTTGCATATCGATTACCAGTTCTGGCAGAACCATCTCTTGAAGAAACTATGTCCTACCCATTCAATGTAATTTGGCCCGTTGTCAAAGATCACTTGGCTGAACGTGGATGGGTTAGTTTCTGGATTCTTGATCTTGTTCCATTGATCTATGTATGTTTCATTGTACCAGTAGCAGACTGTTTTGACCTCTGTAGCCATGTAGTAAATTTTGAAATTAGGGGGTGTGAGACTTTCAACTTTGTTCTTCTTTTTAAGCAGTGCTTTGCTTATCCTGGGTCTCTTCCTTTCCGTATCAAATTTGTAATTGCTTTTTCCATCTCTCTAAAGAATGTCGTTGGAATCTGGATTGGGATTGCATTATATGTGTAGATTGCTTTGGGCAGCACTTATTTTCACAATGTTAAGTCTTCCTATCAGGAGTATGGCATATTCTTCCACTTTTTAAGTCCCTTTTGGTTTCTTGTAGTAGTATTTTGTAGTTTTCTTTGTATAGGTTCTTTGTTTCTCTGATTACATTTACTCCTAAATATTTCATCCTTTGGGTGGTATTGCTTTCCTAATTTCCTTTTCAGTTTTGTCATTATTAATCTAGAGGAATCCAACTGAATCTTTGCTGAATCTTCCAAAGAGTTCCAGTAGGTTTTTTGTTTTGTTTTGTTTTTCTTTTCGCTGAGTTCTTTGGTTTTTTCTATATGTAGGATCATATCATGAACAAATAGAGAGGGTTTTACTTGTTCTTTGCCAATTTGGATGCCTTTAATCTCCCTATCTCATCTTACCAACACAATAGTGAATAGGAGTGGTGATAAAGGACATCCTTGTCTGGTTCCTGTTTGCAAAGGGAAGGCTTTCAGTTTCTCTCTATTGAGAGTGATATTGGCTGTTGGTTTTGTATATATGCTCTTGATTATGTTGAGGAATTTCCCTTCAATTCCTACTTTGTTGAGTGTTTTTATCAGGAATGGATGTTGGATTTTGTCAAATGCCTTTTCTGCATCAATCAATATGATCATGTGTTTTTTTCCTTTAAAAAAAAAAATTATATGGTAGATTACATTGGTTGTTTTTCTAATGTTGAACCATCCTTGATATGAATCCCACTTGGTCATGATGTATTATTTTTTGATGTGTTGTTGAATTCTGTTGGCTAGGATTGTGTTGAGAATTTTTGCATTTATGTTAATGAAGAATATTAGTCTATAATATTCTTTCTTAGTTATATCCTTTCCTGGTTTGGGTACGAGGGTTATGCTTGCTTCATAAAATGTATTAGGGCGTTTTCCATCCTCCTCTATATTCTGGAATAATTTGAGTAGAATTGGTGACAGCTCTTCTCTGAATGTTTGGTAAAACTTACCAGTGGAGCCATCTGGACCTGGACATTTTTTGGTTGGGAGTTTTTGATGACGTGGTCAATTTCTTCCTTTGTTATAGGTCTGTTCGAGTTTTTCACTTCACTCTGTGTAAGTTTAGATAGGTTGTGCTTTTCTAAAACTGTATATCATCTAGGTTTTCAAATTTGTTGGGGTACAACTCTTCATAATATTCTGTTATTATCCTTTTTATTTCTATTGGTTCTGTTGTGACATCACCCATGTGGTTTCTTATGTGTTTCTTATTTGTTTCTTCTCCCTCTTTTCTTTTGCTGGGTTTACCAATGGTTTGTCAATTTTATTAATTATTTCAAAGAACCAGCTTCTTGTTCTGTTGATTCTTTCTATAGTTTTTCTGTTTTCTATCTCATTTATTTCTGCTCTAATCTTTATTATTTCCTTTCTTCAGTTGATTGTAGACTTCCTTTGCTGGTCTGTTTCTAGTTGTTGAAGATGTGTTAATGTGTTGACTTTGGTTCTTTCTTCTTTTCAGATATGTGCATTTATTGCAATAAATTGTCCTCTCAGCACTATTCTTGCTGTGTCCCAAATATTTTGATATGTTATGTTTTCGTTCTCATTTGTTTCTAGGAACTTTAGGGCTTCATGTTTTATTTCTTCTACTACCCAGAGCTTTTCAGCAGGGTGTTATTCAGTTTCCATGTATTTGGTCTTCCTATTGCTAATTTCTAATTTTATGGCATTGTGGTTTGAGGAGATGCTTTGTAGTATTTGGATGTTTGTAAATTTATGGAGGCTTATTTTGTAGCCTAGCAATTGGTCTATTCTGTAGAATGCTCCATGTGCACTGGAAAAGAATGTGTATTTTGCTATTTTGGGTTGATTGCTCTGCATACATCTATGAGGTCAAATTGGATGATTGTGTTGTTTAGTTCCTCTGTGTCTTTGTTGAGTTTCTTTCTGGTTCTCTCCCTTTTTGAATGTGGCGTATTAAAACCTCCCACTATTATTGTAGATATGTCTATTTCTTTTTTAAAATCTATTAGAGTTCGCTTTATGTATTTTGGTGCTCTTTCATTGGGAGCATAGACATTTATTATGGTTATGTCATCATGTTCAATTGACCCTTTAGTCATGAAATAATGTCCATTTTTATATACTATGCTGGTTTTTGTTTAAAGTTGATTTTGTCAGAGATTAGTTTTGCCACTCCTGCTCGTTTTTTATTGCAATTAGCTTGGTATATTTTTCCATCCTTAAATTTTAAGTCTGTTTTTTTTTTCTTTTTGTGTAAGGTGTATCTCTTGCAGACAGCATATTTAAGAATCTTATTTTCTTATCTATTCTGCCACTCTCTGTCTCTTAACTGGTGCATTTAATACATTGACATTCAGTGTAATTATTGATAGGTATGAAGTAATTGCTGTCATTATATATTTTATGTTTGTTTGTTTTTTTGTGGTGCTGCTGAATTCTTCGTTCTGCATGCCTTCCTGTGCTGAGTTCATGTTTTTTGTGTCTTTTTTTTTTTGTCAGTTTCTTTATAGTTTTAATGTTTTTATGTTCTTCTCAATCTGCTTTTTCTTGGTATGTTGTGAAGTATTAATCTTCTTTGAGGTTATAGTCTATTAACTTCTTCCTCCATTTAAAGCAGTCTCTTTTATCCTGTAATCTACCTGACCACCTGGATTTCTATTTCTATGTTTTTACCATCTTTCACATTGTAATTATTTTGACCATAGACAGACTTTCCAGACCACTGAATTCATTCTTATACTTTTGTTTTTTTCTAAACTCTTCTATTTGTTGATTGAGTTCTGATTGGTGCTGCCACATATCTCAATCTCTGGTTGTTGTCTGTTCTTGTTGGTTATCAGTCCAAAGAACTCCCTTTAGGATGCTTTGAAGTGCAGGGTTAGCTTTGGCAAAATCCCTTAAGTTCTGTTTTTCCTGAAATGTTTTTATTGCACCATTGAATTTGGTTGACATCTTTGCTGGGTAGATGATTCTTGGTAGGCAAGTTTTTTTTCTTTTAAGGATGTATATATGTCTCCTCATTGCCTTCTTGCCTACATGGTTTCTTCTGAGCGATCCAAGCTTAATCTGATTTGATTGCCTCTGTATGTAACACTTCTCTTTTTCCTAGCTCCTTGTCTTTGATTTTGGAGGACTTGATTATATATCTTGGTGATCTTCTTTTGGGGTCTATCCTTCCTGGGGTTTGTTGAGCTTCTTGAATGCTTATCTTTTAATTTTTCAGGATGTTAGGAAATTTTTCTTCCAGCAGCTCTTCAACTATCTCCTCTATGGACTTGTGTGATTCTTCCTGTTTCAGAATGCCAATAATTCTTAAATTATTCCTTTTCATGTTGTCCAACATGAATCTTACATTTTCTTTAGATTTTTTTAATCCTTTTTTTCTGGTTGCTCTTCTATCTTAGCAGTATTGAAAGATTTGTCTTCTATCTTACTAGTTCTGGCTTCCAGCTCTTTAATTCTACTCATTTACCCTTTCAGTGTATTGTCCATTTCTGATATTTTATTATTAATTTGTTGGACTTCTTTTTGCAGGTTTTGAATTGTTTTCAATATTTCTAATTGCAGGTTTTGAATTGTTTCCAATTTATCTCATTTGATTGTTTCTGTAGCACTTTCCTGACTTCTTCCGTATTTTTCTCAAACCTTCCATGATTTGGATGTATCTCAGTAATATCCTCCTGATTTCCTTCTCAGGCATTTTCAAAACCTTCCCACCTGCCAGTGTGATATCTAGGTCTACATCCTGCTCATTTGTTTCAGTGACTCTGTCTCATTTCATGACATGTGCTGATATGGTTAGCTGTTTCTTGAGCATCTTCAATAGTTAGCTGGGATTTCAGTAATTACATGAATGTATGTTGGTGTTTTATTGTGCTTTCTGATTACCTCCAGGTAGATGTGATCAGGAGATGGGCTCCACTTTTCACTTTTTTTTTAATACTCTAGGTAGCGTAGTGGTTACGACTTGGGCTGTGAACCGCAAGGTCAGCAGTTCGAAACTACCAGCTGCTCCGCGGGAGAAAGATGAGGCTTTCTACTCCCGTAAAGATTTACACCCTCGGAAACCCTGTACAGGGTCGCTATGAGTCGGTTCCGACTCCACGGCACATAACAACAACAACTCAGAGTAACTGTAGCAGGTGTTGGCTGCCTATCTGATGTATAGCAGCTGGTATTGGCTCTTGCCTGGATGGTGGGATTTTATAGGGTGTGATTGATTATGACTTGACTATATGACTGCAATTGCTGTCTCTTTGTGGGTAACATAAAGAAAGAAAGAGCCCCTAAAGATAAAAAGGGAACCAAAACCAGCAATAACAACAACAAAAAAACTGCACACACACACACAAACAGATTGAATACTATAGTCTATAATCGCAGAAGAGATGAAAAATATTTCTGTAGCAAAATATGAGTATGACTTAATGTCCCTCTCTCAGCTTTTTATCTTCAAGGCTACCTGAGAAATTTCAAGGTTTCACTGTTGATCTTTATGAAGTAACTCAGGATTTAATTTTTGGCCTGTTTCTTTTTGAGTTGGTGTCTCTACCACTCCACAACTCCCATTCAGGCCTTATTCCTAGTGATAAACATATCAGGGCAAGCTATAGCCACTTTGCACTGCCATGTGACTTTAAACAGAACCTTTCCCCTTCTTAGATTCAGTAGAGAAAATCTGTGTGCATGTGTACCAGAACCCTCTGGGTGGTGTTGGGATGTCCACTTGCTCAGGCATTCCCTCTAGTCACCAGAATGGAGGTGTGCAGACAGCAAGAGACCAGTGAACAGAGAAAAACAAATAATGTCCACACCTTTATCTCTGAGGATGGGTCAGATCAGCAGTGGGAGCTCTCGTCTGATACTTCCCCTGCTCCATCACACCCAAGATGGCTGCTCTGGGAACTGCTGGGACCAGCAGATCAGAAAATCCAGTTTTCTTGCTTCTGTTACAAATTCCACTGGCTGTAAGCCTTCAAACTTTCTAAATATTCCTTTATATGTAGTTCAGAATTCTGGAACTGTCCCCTGAACCTACTTGGTCTGGTATTCAGTTTTATTGCTGGTCGAGGTCTGCAGTGCCCTTCTCCTTAATCCACTGTTAAACTTTGCCGCCTCCTTTCTCACCAAAATATATATTTTTAATTTTTTTCTTAAATTTCTTCATAATAAGTCCTCATAATGGTCCTGTGTCTTTCAAAAATAATCTGTCAAGATTACTTCTTTGGAATTCCACAAGACAGTTGCCATAAATTTCTGAGATGACCTATCTGCTTTGAATATAACTGGCCTAGCAGATCCTCTCCGAAGCCAATCTTTTGATTGGATCTTTTGTTGATGGCACTCTGACAAGAGTATTACTGAGACTCTGACAAGAGTATTACTGAGAGTAGTTATCTACAGCCATCCACTGAACACAGAGACATGTTTAAATATGTTTTATTTGGAATAAACCCATGTATGTATGAACTGGAACCCTAATAGCAATAATTTTTGACTTAGTTTCATAAATTCAATGGAAATGACTTAAATTCACCAGTCAAGAGAAAGAGAGTGGCAGAATGGATATAAAAACATGATTAATCAATATTCTACCTACTAGAGACTCACCTTAGATACAAAGAAAAAAAATTAGAGATAGCGAAAAAAAACAAACAAACAGGCTAATGGCAACTAAAAGAGACTGATTCTATTAAGTTCTGATAAAAATAGACTTCAAAGAAAAAACTGGCATAAGGAACAAGGAAAATGATTAATGGGTGCAAAAAATATGACATCAACAATTTCTCCCATGGTCATCTCTACTCAGCTGGGTTTGATAATGCATTGAAATGTTCACACAGAAGTCAGACACCATACTGACAGTTATGAGGTTTATTAGGAAAGTTACCAGGTTATAATTCAAAGTCATAAATGTTCAGGGCACAGTTCCTCCAGTTAGAACAGTCTCTCCTTGGCTGTTCCCAAAGACAGCCATCCCTCTGGACCAACACATATAATAATCAAGCTCTCCAAAATCAAAGACAAAGAAACGATCATAAAAGTGGCCAGGGAAAAGAGAAGTGTCATTTACAAAGGCAAGCAAATCAGATTAACCTCTGACTTCTCAGCAGAAACCATGCAGGCAAGAAGGCAATGGGGATACATATACAAAACCCTAAAAGAAAAAAAACTGCCAACCAAGAATCATCTATCCATCAAACCTGTCAATAAAATACAATGGTGCAATCAAAACACTCCAGGATAAACAGACTCTAAGAGATTTTATCAAAACCAATCGAGCACTTCAAAACATCCTAAAGGGAGTTCTTTGGACTGAAAACCAACAAGAACAGACAACAACCAGAGATCGACAGGTGTGGCAACACCACCTGAAACTCAGACAATGGATAGCAGAGTCCAGAACAGAACAAAACTACAACAATGAATTCAAAGGAGCTGGGTGGTCAACCGAAGAATTAAATAATATCAATGTCAAAGAAGGGATAAATGTAGGAAGAGAGACCCATGTGGTGAGGATCTCAGGTAGATTACAGGATACAATAGATTCTCTTAAATGGAGAGAAAAGTTAATAGACTAACTATAAGGTAACCCCAAAGAAAGTTAAAACTTCACAACTTACCATGAAAATGAACTTCCAAGCAGAACAAGCAAACATGAAAACTAAGGAGTCCTAGTGTGGCACTGTGGGTTAACATGCCAGTCTGAAAATCTGTTTAAACTGTGAAGTTGGTGGTTCAAGCTCACCAGCAGCTCTTTGGAAATCATATACAGGGTCACTATGGGTCGAAAACGACTTGACGGCATTTAACAACAACAACAATGATAATTTCTTTCAATGTCAATGGATTGAATGCACCAGTAAAGAGACAGAGAGTGGCAGATTGGATAAGAAAACAAGATCTTTCAATATGATGCCGGCAAGAGACACACCTTATACACAAAGACAAAAACTGACTAAAATTTAAAGGATGGAAAAAAATTATATCAAGCTAACTGCAACAATAAACAAGCAGGAGTGGCAATTCTAATCTCTTACAAAGTAAACTTTAAGACAAAAACCAGTATAAGGGATAAAGAAGGACACTATCTCATGATCAAAGTGTCGACTGAACAAGACGACATAAACATAATAAAGACCTACGCTCCCATTGAAAAAGCACCAAGATATATGAAGCAAACTTTATTAGAATTAAAGAAAGAAATAGATAAATCTACAATTATAGTGGGAGATTTTAATATACCACTTTAGAAAAGGGCTAGAACAACCAGAAAGAAACACAACAAAGTTACTGAGGAACTAAACAGCACAATCAACCAACTTGACATCATAGACGTGTACAGAGCATTCAACCCAACAAGAGCATAATAAACATTCTTTTCCAGTGCACATGGAACATTCTCCAGACTTGACCACGTCTTAAGTCACAGAGCAAGCCTCCATAACTTTATAAACATCAAAATACTACAGTGCATCTTTTCAGACCACAATGCTATAAAACTAGAAATCAACAACAAGAAGACTAAGGAAATAAAGTCAAACACAAGGAAACTGAACAACACCCTGATGAAAAGTGACTGGGTAAAAGAAGAAATTAAACGTGAATTCATAAAATTCCTAGATACAAATGAGAATGAAAACACAACATAAAATCTTTGGGACACAGCAAAAGTGGTGCTGAGAGGACAATCTATTGTGATAAATGAGCACATCCAAAAAGACAAAAGAACCAAGATTAACATATTAACATAACATCTCCAACAATTAGAAACTGACCAACAGATGGAACCTACAGTCACCTAAAGAAAAGATATAATAAAGGTAAGAACAGAAATAAATGAGATGGAAAACAGAAAACCTATAGAAAGAATCAGCAGGACAAGAAGTTGGTACTTTGAAATGATTAATAAAATTAAAAAACCATTGGGAAACCTAACAAAAGAAAAGAGGGAGAAGACACAAATAACTCACATTAGAAATCACACGGGCAATTTCACAATGGAACTAAACGAAATCAAAAGGATAATAACAGAAAACTATGACGAATGGTACACCAACAAATTTGAAAACTTAGAAGAGATGGATGCATTTTTAGAAAAACACAACCTACCAAAACTTACACAGAGTGAAGTTGAAAACTTGAACAGACTTATAACAAAATAAGAAATTGATCAAGTCATCAAAAAACTGCCAAACCAAAGAAAGTCCAGGCCCAGATAGCTTCACTGTAAGTTCTACCACACATTCAGGGAAGAGCTGTTACAAATTCTCCTCAAATTATTCCAGAATATAGAAGAGGATGGAAACTTCCTAATACTTTTTATGAAGCAAGCATAATCCTCATATCAAAACCAGGGAAGGACATCACTAAGAAAGAAAACTGCAGTCCTATATCCCTTTTAAAGTATTAAAGAGCAGAGAAGTCAGCTTGAGGACTAAGGTGCGCCTGACCCAGGCCATGGTGTTTTCAATAGCTTCATATGGATGCGAAAGCTGGACAGTGAATAAGGAAGATCGTAGAAGAATTGATGCCTTTGAGTTGTGGTGTTGGAGGAGAATACTGAAAGTGCCATGGACTGCCAAAAGAACCAATAGATCTGTTTTAGAAGAAGTGCAGCCAGAGTGCTCCTTGGAGGCCAGGATGGCTAAGCTTTGTCTCTCATACTTTGGACATATTGTCCGGAGGGAACAGTCGCTGGAGAGGGATGTCATGCTGGGTAAGGTGGAGGGTCAGAGAAAAAGAGGAAGACTCCTAACGAGATGGATTGGCCAGGTGGCATCATTGATGGACTCAAGTGTGGCAGCAGTGGTGAGGTTGGCCCAGGATCGGACATTGTTTCGTTCTGCTGTGCATGGGGTCACTATGGGTCGGTTCCGACTCAATGGCACCTGACAACAACAATATCCCTTATGAACATAGATGCAAAAATTCTCAATAAAATCCTAGCCAACAGAATCCAGCAGCACATCAAAAAAATAATATATCATGACCAAGTGGGTTTCATAAAAGGGATGAAAAGATGGTTCAACATTAGAAAAACAATCAGTGTAATCCACCACATAATAAGAAAAAGGAAAAGAACCACATGATGATATCGATTGAAGCAGAAAAGGCATTTCACAAATTCCAACATCCATTCCTGATAAAAATACTCAACAAAGTAGGAATTGAAGGGAAATTCCTCAACATAATCAAAAGCGTATGTACAAAACCAACAGCCTACATCACTTTCAATGCAGAGAAACCGAAAGTATTCCATCTGCGAACAAGAAACAGACAAGGATGTCCTTTGTCACCATTCCTATTCAATATTGCTTTGGAAGTATTAGCCAGAGGTATATAGCAAGATAGAGAAATTAAAGACATCCAAATTGGCAAAGAGGAAAGAAAACTCTATTTGCAGACAATACGATCCTATACATAGAAAACCCCAAAGACTCAGTAAAAAAAGCTACTAGACATCATTGGATGATTCAGCATTGTGGCAGGGTATAAGACCAACATACAAAAAATCAGTTCGATTCCTCTATAGTAAAAATGACAGCAATGAAAAGGACATTAGGAAAGCAATACCATTTACAATAGCTGCCCCAAGGATGAAATATTTAGGAATAAACTTAACCAGTGAAACAAAGGACCTATACAAAGAAAACTACAAAACACTACTACAAGAGGCCAAAATAGACTTACAAAAGTGGAAGAACACGCCATGTTCCTGGATAGGAAGACTCAACATCATGAAAATGTCAATACTACCCAAAGCAATTGACACATATAATGCAATCACAATCCAGATTCCAGCAACATTCTTCAATGAGACGGAAAAGACACTAACAAACTTTATATGGAAAGGAAGGACACCCAGGATAAGCAAAGCACCGCTTTAAAAGAAGAACAAGGTTGGAGACCTCTCACTCCCGATTTCAAAATTTACTACATGCCTACAGTGGTCAAAACATCCTGGTACTGGTACAAAGAAAGATATATTGATCATTGGAACATAATCGAGAATCCAGAAATTAACCCACCCTATACAGCCAACTGATTTTCGAAAAAGTACCTGGGTATGTTACATGAGGAAGACATAGTAGTCTCTGACAGATGGTGCTGGCAGAACTGGAAAGCGATATGCAAAAGATTAAAACAAGACCTTTACGTCATGCCCTAAACAAAAAACAATTCAGCATGGATTAAAGACATAAATGTGAATCCGAAAATTATGAAAATCATCAATGAAAAAATAGGGACAAATGTGAGGGCTCTAACACAGGAAATACACAGACTACTAAACATTTTGAAAAGTACACAAACAAAAGTAGACAAAATAGATGAGTGGTATATACTAAAAATTAAAAAACTTATGTGCATCAAAGGACTTCACCAACTGAGTAAAAAGGGAACCCACAGAATGGGAAAAAATCTTTTGCAATGACACATCAGACAAGGGACTAATTTCTAAAATATATAGGGAACTACAACACTTCTACAAGAAAAAGAAAAATATTCCAATTTAAAAATGGGCACAAGACATCAATAGATACTTGAACAAGGAAGAGTTCAGAGCAGCCAACAAACATATGAAGAAATGCTCACAATCACTAGCCATTGTTGTTGTTAGGTGCCATCGAGTCAGCACTGACTCATAGTGACCTTATGCACAACAGAACGAAACACTGCCCAATTCTGGGCCAACCTCACTACTGTTGCCATGTCTGAGTCCATCGATGCTGCCACTAGGCCAATCCATATGAATGGGGGTCTTGTCTTCCTCTTTTTCTCAGACTCTCCACCTTACCAAACATGATATACTTTTCCAGTGACTGGTCCCTCCTGACAATATGTACAATATATGAGAGGCGAAGTTTGGCCAACTTGACCTCCAAGGAGCACTCTGACTGCACTTCTTCCAAAACGGATCTATTGGTTCTTTTAGAAACCCAAGGAACTTTCAATATTATCCTTTAACACCATAACTCAAAAGCATCAATTCTTCTACAGTCTTCCTTAATCATTGTTCAGCCTGGAGTGGCCAGAAGAACAGAAGATACTTCATGAAGGAAAGACAGGCAGGAAAAATCCAAAACAATAATGGCAGTCTGATTGTTACTATAAGAGTAAGTAAGCTGTTCACCCAGGAGCCATCAAGGCAAGTGGTCGGATTCCTTCAGAGCAAACCCCCTTCCAAGACTGAGACTCAAGGGGAATACATGAGCAGGCAGGTGGTCTGGTTGGTGACCACGTTGGTCACTGATAAAATGAAGAGGGAGGAAAAACAGCAATGAAGTTGCAAGCTAAATCCAACCACATTCAATAGAACCTTGCGATCCCAGGTAGAGACCTGGATGGCCAGCAGTATTGTAAGACCCGGGGACTCCTGGGCCCAGAGGCAATGACATGGCCACAGAGGATTAGAGCAGGGAGAGAAGCATCCTGCTGATATGAAGTGAGGGGAGATGCATAAGAACATCCATACTTGCAGATAGTACCCACTTGACCTAGCTTAGATGGGTGGATTATCAGAACTTGACTAAAAGAAGAAAGAAGAGGTGGAAAAAAAACGAGTAACATGCTACAATTTGATGAACTTTACCTCTACTTATGGATGTAGTAGCCCAAAAAAGGGAACAAATCTTTATGGCAAGTATCACTCCCACACCCTCGGTACACAGGGTTGACAGGGATGGGCAACTGAGACATTGGTTACCCCAAATGGGAGTGCCTATAAAGGCAAGAAGTGACTGGCTTACAAGCTTTCAATAGGGAGCTTAGTTCCAGACAAGGAGGGGGAAAGTAAAATTACCACTGAATGAGTTCAAAACTGTTGGGACCAGGCTGGCAAAAGGAAATGGGGATAAGACTCTTGAGGTACAATAGTGAATAATTGCAATCAGGATTGACTGTGAGGGTAGGAAATATAGAAGTAAATGTTTTTTGACAAAAGGAGGAGAGTAATTGATTTTGCAGCCCAGGAACAGAGGTCCCTGGGACCATCAAGTGAGAAGAATGGAGAGGGGGACCCTACCCAGAGAGGCAGTGATGCCAGGGATGGAGACAGAGATGATGACGTGGACAGATGGAGTGGCTGGGTAAAATGGACTCAGGGAGAAAGGCTTTGTGCTGGCAGCTGGGGGGTGGGCCTAGGTGGTGTACCCTTTGGTTATTTGATGATGCATAGAGGAAACTGTAATCATTGCATTGAAAATAAATATGATAGGATGAGTGTAAAGCTGATGTTCTCCCATATAAACCTCACAATAAACAAACAAACAAAAAAATAATATAACACTGGCACACAACATTCGGGATTCCCTTGGTCTATTTACAGGTTCCTCATGAGTACAATTAAGTTTTCCAGAATACTCATACTTCACAATGTTGTCCATAGTTTGTCATGATTCACACAATCAAAAGCATTTGCATAGTCAATAAAGTACAGATAAACATCTAAACAAACAAAAAAGAACAAATAGATCTGTGCTGGAAAAAAAACAGCCAGAGTACTCCTTGGAACCCAGAATGGTCAGACTTCATCTGTCATACTTTGAACATATTGTCAGGAGAGACCAGTAACTGGAGAAGGATTTGGTAAAGTGAAGGTTTGGAGAACTAGAGGAAGACCGCCAGTGAGATGGATTGGCACATTGCCAGTAGCAACGGCCTCAGGTATAGCAACCATTGCTAGGTTGGCTCAGAACCAAGCAGTGTTTCATTCTGTTGTGCATAGGGTCACTATGAATCAGTAACAACTTGTTGGCACCTAACAACAACAGCAAAGCTGCAATAACAGTAATAACAGTAATCAACAAGTGCATATATAGCTAGATAATCAAATTGAACAGTGGTTGTTGTTGTTGTTGTCAGGTGCCATCGAGTCGGAACCGACTCATAGCGACCCCATGCACAGCAGAACGAAACAATGCTCGATCCTGGGCCAACCTC
>NW_006408618.1:8836150-8854997 GCF_000296735.1 Chrysochloris asiatica
TTGCTCCCTACTTTTGCATTCCAGTCACCAGTAATGAGCAATACATCTTGATTGCATGTTTGATCGATTTCAGACTGAAGAAGTTGGTAGAATTCTTCTGTTTGACAGTGGAGGAAACCAAAAAGGACTAATCAAATTGAACAGTGGAGGAAACCAGAAAGGACTAATCAAATTGAACAGTGGAGGAAACCAAAAAGGACTATATATGGAGAGGGTATCTATTGTTGTTATGTGCTGTCAAATCAGTTCCATCCCATAGCGACCCTGTATGGAGTTTTTGAGGAACAGCTGGTGAGCTTGAACCACCAACCTTGAAGTTCAAACCTACTTTGCAGTTGAGTGCATTAATCCGCAGTGCCACACCAGGATTGCTTGAGGAGGGTAGAAGTTACAAACTGCATTGCTAGACTGACTCTCTTGCAGATAGGGCTCTGGATACTAAATTGGTTCCACCTGAAAATTTCTATTGGCAAGCATAGCTGGGCAAATATGAGATTTCTCTGTACTGTCTCAATTTTATGTGGAGTTGTGGGTTAATGTGTTGGAGTGCAAAGTCAGTTTTAATCACAATGTTGGCAGTTCAAGCTCACCAGCTGCTCCTTGGAAACCCTATACAGGCTTGATATGAGTTGGAACTGAATCAAGGACACTTAACAACAATAATAATGAAGAAGTAGTGAATGCAATGGCATCTTGATCTACTTTCCTATATCATGAATCACAGTTTTGGTAGTCTGTTCTGTAACTTCTTGGGTGTCTACAGCCAGTTTTGATAGTGGGGCCTATGTGAGTGGCAGTAGGTTCTTGATTCTGGCAAATTCATTGTCTGTCTCAGAGGTGGTGGCTCCCCTAGTAGATAAGATATTCAGTTCTTGGAGATAGTCCTAAAATCCTAGGATTAAATTGCTCCTTCCAATGATTGTTAAGATCACTCAATCCTTTATATTACTCAACTTCCTGTTTAAAATACCTACAGTCATTTCTATTTCTTGCATGATAGCTTAATATGTCTGTTTGTATCACAGTTTGTAATTGCATAATTTTTTTGTAGGTGTCTTAGGCTAGATTTTTCTAGAGAAGCAACTGGTGAAACATATATGTATCTACATGTAGAGATAAAGACAGAAATTTATTATCAAGGAAATTACTTATAATTGTAGAGTCTCATGTCCCCAGAGAAAGAAAGTGAGTCTGTCTCACATGTCTATTAAATTGGGAGTAGGCCACACCCCCAAGAAAACATCCCTTCCATCGATTGGCTGCTCATAGCCACTCATCCATAGAGTTAACTATGTCTGTATTAGGTTTCATCACCATGGGATGATGGCCTAGTCAAGTTGACACAGAACCTTAAGTATTACAGTGGGATAGTTTGCTTCTGTCTGGTTTGCTGTTGTCTTCTGGTACCTAGTATAACGTCTGGCATACAAAAGGAGCTTAATAAATACTTGCTCAAAAGCAACAACAAAAATACTATTATAACAAGAAATAAACTGCATAGAAGCAAAGGAGCAGATCAAATTTCAAGTCATACATAATACACCTGTTTTTCAAAGAGGGAGAAAAGGCTATCCGAGACAAAGAGAGAAGAGCAGCAGCAAAAGGTGGCATTCTGAGGTAGTTTTGACTGTGATTGATGGTCCTAAGCTGTATTCCTACTGATGAAGAAAATTAGAATGAGATCACTCCACATATTAGACCATCGGAGTTTTTCTTGTGTCCATCCTCTCTATACAGACTCTCCTGGGAGTCCTAACTTCCTGCCAGTGGGCTCATTATTCAAAACACCAAGCAGAAGAAAGCAAAGTCACATCCCTTTCGTCTTCTCTCTCTCATTTGCCTCCTGCATGTGAGGAATAAAATCATCTTTTTGTGGATTTCTTCACTTAGTGACTCGAGGGAAAATTCATTTCTCTTGGTGCTTCAGGTTATTTTTCCACAAGGTTCAAAAGAGACAGCAACAATTGCTTCTAAGAGCATCTTCATTAAATTTGCTGTGGCTCCCCTCTCTGCTAAATTGGCCTGACTGTCTCTCTACCTCTCTTTGTAGGGAGGGAGTCTCCCTACTCCCTCCTACACACATCCTGCTTAGTACCAGACAGGATTTATTTTATCACTCTGCTTCTCCACTTAATTAGTTTGCTACCATTCTAGGCAGCTCTTAAAGGTTTCAGTTCCCATCCCAAGGGTGGAGCAATTGAGCAATTGCTTCTTCACTGGTTCTATACTGAGTCCAAACCTGCCCTCAATCCAACCAGAGGTGGTCACTTATAAGCTGACTTCACAAGAAGCCACCTAAAAGAATTAGGTGGAATGTTATAGACTCATCCAAAATCAAAAGTATGCCATTCTATGAATAACATTCTTTGTATCCAGAATTTTTATAATGTCTTTTATCACATTTCATAAAAATCCTAAATCCATTGCAGATGTATGCTTATTTAGAAGTAGTTGTTGCCTACCATTTTGTTTTAAGAAGGAATCCTGAAATAGATACTCAACCAAGGTTTTTATTGTTAAGTACCACTGAGTAGGTTCTGACTTATAGTGACCCTGTATAGGGTTCCCAAGGAGTGGATGGTGAGTTTGAACCACCGACCTTGCAGTTCAAACCACCTTGCTGTCCAGTGCTTGTCCTACAACTCTATAACAGGACTCCTCAACCAAAGTTTAAAGGGGTCAAATTTACTAAAAGTCGCCATGCAACACACATGTCAAAGACTAATTAGAACCATCCACCAATTCGCTTGAAACAAAGACCACTGTTTGTATACTTATTACATGTACTATAATAGTACATTTACATCCACTAAGCTACACTAGGAGTCCTGGTGTGGCTCTATGGGTTAATGTGCTTGACAGCAAAGCCGGTTTGAACCACAAGGTCAGTGGTGCAAGCTCACCAGCCACTCCTTGCAAACCCTATAAAGGGTCGCTATGGGTCAGAACCTACTCGACAGCACTTAAAACAACAACAAACTATACTAACTACAGGTTTACTATGAGTCCGAAACTACTTGATGGCACTTAACAACAACAAGCTACACTTACATATTAAATAGGACAACCAAATCATATTTTTGCTTTTCTCTGAAGAAGTTATCTTTTTAAAGGAACCTCATTATGAATCCTATAGCAAAGAAGATATATTGAGGCATTAGGCTTCTAATTTCAACATCTAAAAACAACGAATGTGTTTGCAGCACAGCAGGGATTTGAACACAAAGGAAAGTAAAGGGTGTTGAAAGATATATTTTTCTCTCCTCACAGTCTTCTTGTACCCCACATCAAAAACACACTAGCTCTATTTTTCTCAAGTTCAGATCAGTACCAGGAATGCAGTTACAGCTAGCTGGGGCTACTCAACATTAGGAGGGGTAACCTCTAAAATTAGGTTCCATGCAATTAAAGCAGTATAGATAAAACCCAACAAGTTGAAATGTGTGAGAGGGTGTGGTGAAGAAATGATGGACAGTGGAGCCAAGTCCCTACCTGGCTGGACAGGTAGAAATGCCACTGAAAATATCAAGTGTGTCTCCAGTGAACTTTATTTTTAACATAAAGACCTTTCTCTACAGGAGGATACTTGCTGAAATATGATCTAAACTCATTTCAAGAAGAAAAAGTATCTGCCTGGAATTGAAACCCAGAGTTTGTTTCCACTCTGGAAGGCTCTGGACCTCATGAAAGGTAACTTCTTTGAGCGTTATTAGGAGCCAGCTCTAGACAGACCCATGCAGGAGAATACCTGGCCACCTCCCCTTTCTGCTCTTTCTCCTAGCCTGGGTCTTTTTTGTGTGTGTGTGTGAATTGAGTGATACTTTACATGGGAGAACATTAGGTTTTTTTACATTCATCCTATCGTATTTTGTTTCATTGCAATGATTACAATCCCCTCCATGCATAATCATTCAACAGCATTTGCTTCCTTCCCTCTGTTTTTGTTTTCATTTTTTCGATGTACACCGAAGCACTCAGGAATATATAACCATTCAAACAACCAAAGGGTACACCTTGCAAGTCTGCTCCCCGGCTGTCAGCACACAGCACCTCTCCATCCCTGAGTCCAGAGTCCCCAGCCACTCCATTTCTCCATGTCATCATTTCTGCCTCCATCTCTGGCATCACTGCTTCTCTGGATAGGGTCTCCACACTCTGCTTTTCTCCCTTGATGGTCCCAGGGTCTTCCACTCCTGGACTGCAAGATCAACCACGCCCATCCTTTTGTTACAAAACATCTACCTTTGCATTTGCAAATTTCACAATCAGCCCTGACAGCAATTATTCACTATTGAACCACAAGAGTCTTATCCCCATCTCCTTTCATCCAGACAGGTTGGAAACCACTCAGTGGAGATTCTACCTTCCCCACATGCTCTGAGACTAGGCTCCCTCTTGAAAGCCAGTCACTTTGTGCCTTTGTACCCCCCCCCCCCCACACACACACACTTTTTGGGTAGCCTTAGACTATACTTTTGACTCCCCTTTAAGGTGGTAACTTAAAACTTTATTAAATATGTTCCTTGTTTTTATTTCTAGAGTTGAACCCCTCTTCTGTAATTCACAGACTTCCTTTTAATTAAAAAATAAGTTATAGTCATTCCTCAAGACTTCAGTGACCTTAATTCCTTTTGACCTCCATTTTATATAGAATGTGACCTTTGGCTATAGATAGTTACAAACCATTTAATTTCTAACCCAAATCCCATCTTGAATATTCCACTTTAATTTAGACCCTAAGTTTATTTACATCCAGGGGCTAATAACTACTTACTATGTTACCTATTTCCAAGTATTTACATTAAAATAATAATAATAGCTTTCCAGAAAAGGAAGAGAGATAACAAGAATAACCCTCTGGTGGACTTACTCTGAAGTCACTGGGAATGTGCTGAACTGCTACCCCAAAGGGTAGAAGTTCAAGTCCATCCAGAGGCAACTTGGAAGAAAGACCTACATCCCAAACAGCAGCTATTTAAAATCCTTTGAAGCACAGTTCTATACTGAAATGCATGGGTTCACCATGAATCACAATCAACTTGAAGGCAATTTTGGCAGAACCTTGAGGGGGAATTTAGGCATCATAGTCACAAGTGAGAAGGGCAGTTGATCAATACACTTGAACTGTCCAAATGCCTAAGCTACGAAACTTAGCTGAATTCTGTTTCTAGCCACTATTAAAAGGATTTCAATACTCATGTGGATTATAGTCAAAAGCAGTTTCAGCTGATTTTCTACACAGCATCAGAGGAATCTGCATTATAAGATACTATCTACATCCCTACAAATGTCTATTGTAAAGTAGACTTGAGAGGAAGCCAATCAAAGAACTGCCATCTGGTGTTCATCCTGGCCTCCAATTATATGTACAAGGCACCTAAAGTTTACTCAGCACCATGCTAGGCACCTAACAGAATCAGATAATCTTTGCCCTTTGTGAACTTAATTGAGGATGGACTGGAGACAAATATAACATCAACGCTTGATTATACATGCTAATGTTGGGAAGCAATGGTGCAGATAATCAAAAGCAGCAAATCATCAGAAAAAGTACACATGTCTTGCTCCCTAGCATGGATGTGGAAAGCAAAGGGGAAGAGAAAAAGCAGCAGCAGGCAACACAAGCAGAATACGCTTCTGGAGGGAAACAGATAGAGGATGTGTTGGGCATTAATTTACATCTCAGAAACTGTCTTGGCAAACTGGTGTGAGGGAATGTTTTCTATGTTTAATTATATGTGTTGGTTAAAAAGATGTAACTGCCTAATATATATCAGTTGTATTGGGGTTTTTAAAAATTCAGGTGGTAGAGTCACTTGTTCATCGAAAGCCTGAGGGAAATAATGATGATGCTAATAGTCACAGCAAAACAACAGCCAAAAGCTGAGGCTTAGAATTTGGGCTATGAACGGCATTACTAAAATGCTTTCTGTTCTTGGTATTTTATGTTTTAGAGATTTAGTTAAGGAATTGGTTAAACAAGAACTGTTACCTTTGTTTCTCAGTTCATTTAAAATTGAGGGAATTGAGTCAAGCCTTCTTTAAGAATGCCCTCAATTCAAAAGGCACTAATACTCATTTTAAGCCTGGTGGCCCTCAGGTTAAAAATAGGATTTGTTATGCCTATCTTTCCTCTCTGTGTCAGAGGAACTAA
The DNA here is from genome assembly GCF_000296735.1 of Chrysochloris asiatica. Lineage (NCBI taxonomy): Eukaryota > Metazoa > Chordata > Mammalia > Afrosoricida > Chrysochloridae > Chrysochloris > Chrysochloris asiatica. The sequence continues at coordinate 8,842,305 of NW_006408618.1, forward strand.
AATAAAATAGTCCCTGCCTCTAGCAAAGTCCTGGCCCCCTACCTACATTGTCCTATGCCTCTGCCTTTCTTCTTTCAGGAATCTTTTCCAGCTGTTTCTACTAAAAGTGACTGTTCCTTTTGCTCCAAGTGAAAAGGCAACCTTCCCATCTAGAGAAATGATTCTTGCAGCCTGGTCCAAATTGTAAATGTTTAAAATTCCATTGATAGGCTGCACAGAGGAGAGGTGATGAAACCCTAGAATCATATATCAGAAACTTTGCTCATCTGTTCTTAACTCTAGAATCTAAGACCAGGTGCAGCCTTCTGACTTTTTCCACATCAGGAAAAGTTTTCTGACTTCTAGGAATACCTTTGAAAGGGAGTGGAAGGCAGATTTACCCTCAATTTCTTTCCACGGGTCCTCCAAATTTCCATCATCATTCCTTGCTTAATTATACATTAATCAAGGAACTTAATTAGGAGAATTCATGAAAGCAGAACTGTTGCAATTTGCTATTGTTATTGTTGTTGGGTGTCTACAAGTTGATTCCAATTCATATTGACCTTATGAACAACAGAACAAAACACTGCCCAGTTCTGTGACATCCTCACCATTGTTGCTGCCACTGTGCCAGCAATTGGGGCTCTTCCTCTTTGTTGTTTACCCTCAACTTTAGCAATCATGATTTCCTTCTAGAGGGACTGGTCCCAACTGATAGCATGTCTGAAATATGAGAGACAAAGTCTCACTATTTTGGCTTCTAAAGAGCATTCTGGCTGTACTTCTTCCAATACAGATTTATTTTTCTCTTTTGGCAGTCCATAGTACTTGCACTATTCTTCTCCACCCCACAACCCAAATGCATTAATCCTTCCACAGTCTTCCTTATTCATTGTCCAACTTTCACATGAATATGAGACAGTTGAAAATACCATGGCTTGGGTCAGACACACCTTAGTCCTCAAACTGACATCTTTGCTCTTCAACACTTTAAAGAGGTCTTGTGCAGCAGATTTGCCTAATGCAATACATCCTTTGATTTCTTGAATGCTGTTTCCATGAATGTTGTTTGTAGATCCAAGCAAAATGAAGTCTGACAATTTCTATTGTTCTCCATTTATCATGATGCTATGTATTGGTCCAGTAGAGAGGCTTTTTGCTTTCGTTACACTGAGATGTAATTCACACTAAAGGCTGTGGTCTTTGATCCTCATCAGTAAGTATTTTAAGTCCTCTCCACTTTCAGCAAGCAAGTAACCTGCTATGGCATCACAGAATTCCTGAGGTAACTATGCAGATTAGACCCTTCTATGATCCTGGGTGATTTTAATTTAAGGTGACATGCTAATTAAGTACTAAAATGAATGGTACAGGCAGCAAGTGCAAAGGGAGTTCATTGTAGGGAGAAAGTTCACATCCCTTTTCAATTTTCAAAGATGGCCAAGGGATTTTATACACTTTATCCTTGGATTCTCTCCTTACCCCTTCTTAGAAACAACACAGCCATTCACTGAAATAATAGACGAGTGGGGAATCCTAGGAGGTCCTTATTTACATGATTATTCCCAATACAAGTCCTAACATGGGGCCACCAAAGTGAAATTTATTCATTGGACAAGAATGCAATGAGCACTTTCTATGCATCAAACGTTGTGCTTGATTCAGGAAGTACACAAACTAATATGATGCACCACTGTCCAGGCTTTCGAATAGCGAGCATGTCAGAAAATCCCTAGACTCAATATGAGAAGTGCTTCAATAATGTTCTATAAGGATGCTGGGAACACAGAAGAGGGAGAAAGCCAGAGGAACTGGCAGGAGGTAACACTCTGCGAACTGCAAATGAAGGCAAGCAATACTCTCCCACAACTTTTAAACTCCTGAACCTAGAAAATCCCCTGGAAACCCAAAACAGAGGATAAAAGTACAAGTGGGTGAGTGCACATACCCAAATTTGGTGTAAAGGAGAGAAAAGAAGACTTGAGACTTCTTAAAAGATGAGCAAGTAGAATAAAGGTGTAGTGATAAAATATTAAATACATTTCAAATGCTTGGTAGTCAATTAAAGACACACACGTGGGGTTCAAAAGGATTTGTGGCAAAATCCCACTATCTTTTAATTCATTTCTCCACAAAATTTTTGAGGTCCTCTCATATTTTAGTGAACACATCTGCCCCAAACAAGGTTATAAACTCCAAAATCATATGCTTCACATAGATTTGTATCTCTCCATGTTGATTTGAAATAGAAACCTCACATCATGATTATTTAGAGACTAGGTATAACATTAACAAGCAAAATGAATATCATAATCAGTATTGGGGTGACTCAAAAATCTAAAGACGGAGAAAATGTCAAAAAATGTTAATGGACAGTAACTAATATGGGGTTTTATATTTAAATTCTAGTCTGAGACTCTTCTCAGACGGAAAACACAACCACAAAGTCCAAGATCATTTGTATATGCTGAGATAGATTGTTTGGTCAACTGGAAATAAAAAAGAAAACTTTTCTCAAAAGAGAAAAATATTTAATGATTTGATCAAGTTTGATGTAAATTTAGGTCAATTCAGTAAAAGTTACCACCCCATTTTCCACTAACGCACCTCAAACCTATTGCTGTCAAGTTGATTCTGACCCTCATAGACAGAGTGGATAGAACTGTCCCATAGGGTTTCCATAAATACAAGTCTTTAAGAAGTAGATGTCACATCTTTCTCCCTTCAAGCAGCTGGTGGGTTTGAATCACTGATCTTTTAGTTAACAATTAAGTACTTTAACCATTGTACCACCAGGCTCTTCATAAAATTGAAGGCCTGGACTTATTGTACCTATAAATACTTCAACTTCAGTAGCACCAACACTATAGACCTAAAAACATTTTGTTACCCTTGATCCAGGACTCCTGGTGTAGCAACATAGGATCAGCACTGGACTGTGCAAACAACAAGGTTGGCAATTCAAACCCACCAACTCCTCCTCAGAAACCCTATACAAGGTTGTTATGAGTCAGAAATTAGTCAACGGCACTTACCAACAACAACCAGAGACCTAAAACCCAGAATGCCCAGTCTGAGCCTTGAGATAGAGACATAGATATAAATATGAATATAGATATAGATGATACAGACATAGACCCACCATCCATCTACTAGTTTGTCTTACTGTGGTAGTTTGCATATTGCCATGGTGCTGGAAGCTATGCCATGGTATATCAGATAGCATCAGGAATACCCAAGGTTTCAGTGGAACTTCCAGACTAAATCAAATTAGGAAGAAATGTCGGGCAATCTACTTAAAAAAAAAAATCAGTCAATGAAAACCTTATGGATCACAGCAGAATACTGTCTGACATAGTCCCAAAAGATGTGTTCCCTATATTGGAAAGCATTACACAATAACTACAACAAAGGACTCACACATTCCATTCATCATGAAGATGGCACAGGACAAAGCAACATTTCTTATAGTTACACATAAGGCAGCCATGAGTCAGAGCAGACTTGAAGGCAACAAACAACATAAATACATACAGTCTTGTCATGAGGCATAATCGATTTGACTAAGAGTTGGCTTGAGGTTTCCTCATCAAGCACTCAGTTCTCTAAAGAAACTGGAGACCAGACCAATTACTCAAAACATTTGACCAAAGCCCGGGTCCTAGCTAAATATTCTCTAGGAAAGTGTAAAGGTAAGAGTTTCTCCTAGTCCTAAAAGAAAGAAAGCCCTCCAATGGGAGCCACTACCAACAGAGAAAAGATGTATGTTTTTCATGGACCAGATGTGCACCTGTGCAAAGGAGCTGAACTTCATATACACCTGGGATAGTGAGATGACCACAACAGAGAGACTCAATGTAGGATAGAAAACCAGAGTTTAGAATAATGAAGACTTCTTAGACATTATCAAACATCTTAAGGAAATGAGCTGCTAGGTCTGGAGGCTCAGGACCATAGTCTCAGGGGACACCATGGTCAACTGGCATAAGATATTCCACAAAGACAATGTTCTATATCTAATTTGGTGAGTAGCATCTGGGATCATAAAAGCTCATGACTGGTCAACTAAGGTACAACTATTGGTCTCACTCTCCTTGTGCAGAAGGAAGAGGAGGGGTGAGAATTGAAGATGCTTGATTCAATTACTTTAATGGACTAATGGAACATGTGACTATCAGTCTTCATGACACTTAGACCAGAAGAAGTGGATGGTGCCCAACTACCACTAGCAACTGCTCTGGAAGGTTAGAAGGTTAGAAGGTCCCATATAGAGTGGGAGAAAATGTGGAGCAAAACTCTAAATTATATATATGTAACAGACTGAGCTTACTGGTCAGAAAGAGACTGGAGGGTCACAATCTACACTGTTGTTGTTGTTGTGAGCTGTCAAATCCGTTCATACTGATAGTAAATCTATATGAAATAGTAGCATGGTTTCATAGGGCTTCTGTAATTTTTATGGGAGCAGATTCCAACTCTTTTTCTTCTGAAGAACAGCTGGTGGGTTAATCCCCAACCATTTGGCTAGTTTCTTTTTTTTGTTGTTAAATGCTGTCGAGCCAGTTCTGACTCATAGTGACCCTGTATAGGGTTTCCAAGGAGCGACTGGTGAGCTTGAACCACTGACCTTGCAGTTCAAACCGACCTTGAAGTCCTGTGCATTAACTCATAGTACCACACCAGCTCCTTTAATGCTTTATTTATTGTTGTTAAGTGCCATCAAGTCTGTTCCAACTCATTGAGACCCTGGATAGGGTCTCCAAGGAGCAGCTGGTGGATTTGAACTCCTGACCTTGTGGTTTATAGACCAGTGTTGAGCCTATAGCACCACACAGAATCCTTTAACGCTACATTTTATTGTTGTTAAGTACCATCAAGTCAGTTTCAACTCACAGTGACCCTGTATAATATTTCTGAGGCGCAAGCTGTTGGGCTTGAACCACCGACCTAGCAGTTCAAATCAACCTTGCAATTGAGTGCCCATCCCACAGCACCACACCAGGATTCCTAGTACTATATTTGTTGTTAAGTGCCGTCAAGTCGATAACTACTCATAGCAATCCCGTATAAGGTTTCCAAGGAGAAGCTGGTGAGCTTGAACTGACAACCATGCAATTCAAAGCAACCTTGTAGTCCAGCACATTAACCCACAAGCGCTATCCCTAAAATTCAAAAGAAACTCCTAAGAGAGAGGGAGAATGGAGAAAATCTGTATCAATTTAGTTTATCCTGAGTTGTGGACTTATAATTTTTACTCCTACATGCTTTTATTTTTATTTTCCTTGAGAGAATTTAAAAATCCAGTAAAGGCCTGGAAGTTGCAGGCAATTTTATATGATGTCTAACTCCCTCAGGCAAGCCCTGCACAACAGTCAAGCTAACAAAATCTACAAGCTTTAGAAGCCCTATCATTAGTATAAATTCCAGTACCCACTCTCCTCTCCTGCTCTCCTCAAGAAGACTATCCAGATGAATGAAAAAGTAGGTGAGAAATGGGTAAGAATACTGAATGGACTAGGGCAGATGGTCAGTCAGTCTCCAGACACTCCACAGCTACACAGACACACACTCCATCTCTAAATGTAGTATTTTCTATGCTCCTTTAAAAACTCCATTGGGCAGAATGGAAAAATGCTGCACAAAAAAAGCAATACACAGATCCCTTTCAGGGACACTTGTTCTGCTGTTTTCTGCCTCCGAGCTCCTGGTGAATGGGGAGAAGAGGGCATCGTTAGTGCTGAGCTGCTGGCAATGGTACAACCCCAGTTAGCCCTACTGCTAAGACTGCTACTGTTTGCAGCTCTGCCTGTGGCAATTGCTCTTCTCCAACTGTGTGCCCACCCCAGCCCCTTCTCCAGCCAACTCAGAAAAAGCTGCAGAATCAGGAATGCGTAGCTTCCCCGTGAGCCATACCCTCTCCTCTTCTGTCTCAGGTCTCAGGGTTTCTAAACTGCTATTTAGGGGGGGTTGGAAGTTCAGCCATGATCTTATTAGATAACGCTCTTCCTACTGCTGATCTCTTCTAACTTTGAAACATACTTTCTGTTCCGAAAGCGGTTACTATGACTGGGGAATAAAAGAGGGGTCAGGGTTTGACATTTTGGGCTAGCCCTTCCCATAACCTTTAATTTAAAACCCTCTGTCTCTCAGAGAGTGCTGAGCAGGAGTTTCACCACCTAAAAAACTAGGATATTCTTAACCAACTGTGTTCCCTTGAGGTACTGTGAGGATTAAGTTAAATTTGATTGATGGAGAAAACAAAAATTCACTGCTTATAAAGCGATGTTTAAATAGAAGTTATTGTGAGTTTCAACATTAAATCTGAGAGTTGTCCTCTGCATCATAAAACAAGTGAGAAATGTAATGTAGTTGGATTAAAGATATATTAATCTTTTCTAAAATAACTAATCACAGCTGGGACAGGTAAAGGGTTTAGGGAAAACAAAGACTGCCTTGAATATTTTCTCTCTAACCAAATTTAAATAGAATGTTTGCAAGCTCATTAACTTTAATATCAGCTTCTTGCTTGCCTCTGAATTTTCTTATTCTATCCTGAATAGGAAAAGAAAATGTTGATGGAATTTGCAAGTAGGGAATCCATTTCCCTAGCATTTATGGATCATTCCGTTTTGGTCAGGCAATGCTGGGGATACAAAGAGAATTAAAGCACAGACTAAGTCTCTGAACTGAAGAATGACAAATAACATACTTTCAAATATATATAATATAATGGGAAAACAGTTATAAGAACATCATGTAATGGGAATCCATTACATGTAAAGTCGCACTTAGTCCATCTAGGATGGGTCATTACATTGTCCAGTCCATTACTTTGTAAAGGAGAAATTGTTCATCTAGGATGGGCCAGGAAAGGATAGAGAATAATCGGGATATTAGAATGGAAGCTTTTAAGGGTTTCTGGGGGTTTCTCTAGTAGACAAGTAGCAAAGAAGCATTCTAGGCAGAAGAAACTAAACAAAATCAAACGCATGTGACAGTCATGGTATGGTTTGGGGAACTGTAGCTAAAACCAAGGGCACAAGCATATAGAGTGAAAGTTTAAGAACCCAGGGAAGTAGGATGGGGCCTCACATGGATTGACCTACCTGTGTGCTAGGCTTAGAAATGTAGTCTTCATCAAGAGGCACCATTGATGCTTTAAATCAGGACAGGGACTTAACTAGAGGAAGCACAGGAGCTTCTAAAGAGGCAAAGGAGTCAGATGAGAAGCTATTGCCATAAACAGGCAAGATTGGGGAGAGGAGGGATTTCTCTGGCTTAATCCAGAATCAGAGGAAAGCACCACTAAATTATTAATTGAAAATATTTAACAGTGGGATAACATGTAAAATAAATTTTGAGTAATATAAAATTACCAATTTTATAGGTTGATAATGGTTGATCATCAGTAATTTATTATGGTTCAACCTAACATAAAATGACTGTCCACAGACTACTTAGAATTTGGGAGGGATACACGGAGTACATATGTTAGAATTAAATTTCTAGTACCATGGATCTAATCTGTGTAACTTGCTTTGTACATTACTTACAAAAGAATTGCCTATAGCTAGATTTTTAATACTCTGATAAGAAAAAAGCTGTCAAAAATGTTGCTTAGTGTTTTGCTATTTCTTCTGTCTCTCCTTTGTTGTTTATTTAGAAATGTGTTATAGTTGAAGCTTTTTTTTTTTTTTTTTTAATCATCACATAGGTAGAATGGGAAACAAGAGCAAGAGTCAAGGTATTGAAAAGGGGAGGAATAAAGAAACCTAGAGCATGGCACTGCTGGTTAATGCGCATGCTGAAAGGTGGGTTTGAACCAAAAGGTCAGTGGTTCAAACTCACCAGCTGCTCCTAGGAAACCCTATACAGGGTTACTATGGGTCGGAACCAACTCAATGGCCCTTAACAGCAACAAGCATAAAAGAAAAGTTACATTGTTGGAGTGGGCTTGCCTGAGGAAATTCAAAGAGTACCTCTCTGAATATCTGTTGAAGACTAGAAAGAAATTCAAGGCCCTTTAGGAACAAATGGTCCTTCTGAAGGTGCTTATGGGAAGGAAAGAGGGCTTAGATGATTTTATGTGAAACAATTTCCAGATACAACATGATTTAATTTGAATCCACTTTCAGTAATAACACACCATCCAAATATGCATTTACTTAAGCATGTATGGACACTCGCCTGTATACACACACACACAAACAGGCATACATATTCAATCACTAATCACTAATTCAAGCACTGATTTATAAAACTCTGTAAAAATAGTTGCTGTGTGTGATTTTTCTCTTCACGCTTAGTGTATATGGAATTCATTTCTTTTCTCTGGATATCTTTCTCTATGCACCCTAAATGGGCCACTCTCTCTCATTTCATTATACACAGATGTACAAACACACACACACACACACACACACACACACACACACATCCATACACACACAGAGTTCCTCTTCAACTTGAAATTAACATTAAACTGTTCTTTTCAAAGAAGCTCTGATGGAACAGCATTGGCCAAAAGGTCAGCGGTGTGAACTCCTCAACCACTCCATAGGAAGAAGCTGTGGCAGTCTGTTTCTGTAAAGATGACAGCCTTGAAAGCTCTCTGGGGAAGTTTGACTCTGTCCTGTAGGGTTGCTATGAGTCGGAACTCACTTGACTGCAATGATTTTGGCTTGGATTTGTGTTCTATTCAAGGAAACAAGGTTTTTCTATCACACCCAAAGACGTGACAAGTTGCAATTTCCCACCATGTGGTGCTACCCAGAGGGAGGAAGGAGGGAGGGCAATCTGAGGAGACAGAATGTGGGTGAGCCTGGGAATGCTAAGGTTATGTTCTCACACCACCTACCCAGTGCCATACGGCATGTGGCACCTTTTCAGAGAAATGAACTTACACAGAGCACACCCCCTTGGCTTTCCCCACGGAACCAGAAACATTGAAACCTACAAAGGGAGGAAGTGGTATCAAATCAAATAGCATATCAGCTCAAGAGGAAATTCTAAAGAGTCAGAGCCGGCTGAGTTTCATGGTCAGGCCATGTTGACTGAGTCTCTTCTCTTTATTCACCTGGATTACCACCAAAACTAAGCTCAAGAATCCACCATGACCTAATGTTTATAAGGATGAAGCACAACTGCTGTACTTAAAAATTCTTGATGAACCCAAGATAGACTGCAGAGACTACGGCAAGAAAATTTTCCTGCTGTGATACATCAAAAAGGTGCTGTAGGTTGCAGAACTAGCCACAATAGCTCATGGATCCTTTCCTCCTTTTCTGTTTTTTTTTTTTTTTTTTTTTTTTTTCAGATTTTTACTGTAGACTGAGTGAAAGTTTACAGGGAAGACCATCAGTTTTACATTCAACAAATAATACACCTTGTTTCATTACAATGATTAAAATCCCCTCCAAGTACCAACACTTAACAGTATTTCTCTCTGTTCATTTTAGCCCCCCTTGTTAAAAACACTCAGGGATATGTAATAATTTACTCCACCAAAGGGCACTTTCTGCAAGTCTAACTCCTGGCCACCAGCTCTCAGTCCCCCTCTTTCCATGAATCTAGATTCCTCAGCTGCTCCCTCTCTCCATGTCCCCATCTCTGCCTCCATCTCTGGTGTCGCTGCTTCTCTAGATAAGGTCCCACATTCTGCTTGTGCTCTTCTCCCTTGATGGTCCTAGGGTCCTCTGTTTCTGGACTGTAAGATTAACTACTTCCTCGTTTTTGTTACAAAACTTGTACCTTTACAATTGTGACAGTCGCAATTGGTCATGATAAAAATGATTCACTATTGAATCATAAGAATCTTATCCCCATCTCTTTTGACTAGACCCATCTAGACAAGATGAAAACTATTCAGCAGGGACTCTATCTCCCCACCTCCCACACACACCCTTAAATTAAACTGACTTTTTAAACCTTGCAAGCCAGTCATTTCATGCCTTATCACCCCCTCATTTTAGGTAGCCAATGTCTAAGTTGCCCATCCCTATCTAGCCTGTGCACAGAGGGGATAGCGTTGATACTTGATGTGAAGACTCCTTCCCTCTCTGTTGGTATTTATAGCTACTACCTCCAGGAATATAGGTCAAGTTCACCAAACTGTAGCAATTTACACTCGCTTCCTTTAATAAAAATTGTGGGGTTTTTGTTTTTATTTTTATCTTCCTCTAGTCAAATTCTGACTATCAAGCTATCGAGGCTAGGTCAAATGGGTACTGTCTGCAACTTTGGGCATTCTTGTGTGTCTCCCCTCACTTCATATCAGCTGGATGCTTCACTCTCAGCTCTAGCCCTCTGTGGCTATGTCCTTGTCCATGGGCTCACATGTCCCCAGGTCTCACCACACTTTGGACCAACCAGCTCTTCCTCGTCTCTCTCTCATCTCCAGGTCAACGGGAGTCTATGGAACATGGTTGAAATCACCCATTTCTTCATTGCTGCCTATCCCCCTCTTCCACTCACGAGTAGACCAGAGTGGTCATCAGCAAGCTTACATGCCTGCTCATGTGTATGGAACCTTTCTTAAAGAGAGATCTGTTTTTCTAACCCTGCCTTTGGGACTTGCTTTGATCAAAGTGCTGCATTGTGAGTTTTAAGTCTGAGCTTCAAGAGGGCTTGAAGCGTTTTCTTTTATTGCTATTGGGAACCCTGCAGCCACTGCCATATGTGTGAGGGCAGCTAGGCTGCTAGATGGTAAGAGACAAAGGGCTTAGCACTTCAACAACAGGAAGACTACAACAGACAATGTAAATGAGGCATTTAATGGAGCTGAACCTAAGTCATAAATGAGGCCAGTTGAGAAAGAAAAACTTTCCAGCTTAGCCTAATTTAATTATGAACTAATAAACAATCATGGGGTTTTTTTCCAATCATTTTTTTTAAAGACACTAAAATTTAGGCTGCTTTGTTATTCATCTAAAACTAATTGAGTTGGATTAATAATAAGAATATTTAAAAAGGTGAGTCCTAGTTCCAGATCCAACATGTAGAAAGCTTAGACTCAGCACTCACATCTTTACAAGAAAAACCTTAGAAGCAGAATTCAAGGATTTTTCTTGGCCCCTTCAGATAACGTCAATTGAAACACAAACCACCACCCAGAAACCTGGGCAGACAGATTTATTCAGAAGGATGTATTCATGACCTGCTGACCAAGAGCAGATTTGCTAGAGCCATAAGCTATTGTTGTTGTTGTTAGGTGCCATTGAGTTGACACCGACCCATAGCGACCCTATGCACATAAGGTATTGTTGTTGTTGTTGTTGTTAAGTGCCGTCAAGTCAGTTCCAACCCATAGCAACCCAGTATAGGGTTTCCGAGGAGTGACTGGTGAGCTTGAACCACCAACTTTGCAGTTCAAATGTCTTTGCAGTCTGGTGCACTAACCCACAGCACCACACCAGGACTCCCCATAAGCTACGGACACATTCTGTCACATTTATTCAGTCTTAAATTGATTAAACATGCAATCAAGATGCATTGATACCTGCTGGTGATTAGGATACAAAAATTGGAAACAAAGAGGAAGGATTGGTAGCTGGAAACCATCAACACACGTATGTAAGTTCAGGCTGAAGCTGAAGAAAATTAAAACAAGTCAATGGGAGCCAAAATGTTACCTTGATTATATCCCACATGAATTTACAGATAATCTAAAAAACAGATTGATGCATTAGACACTAATGACTCAAAACCAGAAGAGTGGTGGGATTGCATCAAGAACATCATACATGAATGAAGCAAAAGGTCATTTAAAAGACAGTAAAAGACTAAGATGGATGTCAGAGGAGATACTGAAACTTGCTCCTGAATATAGAGAATCTAAAACAACTGGAAGAAAGGATGACAAAATAACTGAACAGAAAATTTCAAAGGACAACATGAGAAGATAAAGTATTATAATGAAATGTGCAAATACCTAGAATTAGAAAATCAAAAGGGAAGAACACATTCAGTATTTCTCAAGCTCAAGAAAAAATTCAAGCCATGGGTTGCAATATTGAAGGGTTCTTTGGCAGACTGTGGAACAGACTATCAATTGGTCATATACAAATTCAGAATGAAACTAAAGAAAATGAAACAAAGTCCATGAGAGCCAAAATATAACCTTGGATATATCCCAGTTGGATTTGGAGAACATCTGACAAACAGATTTGATGTATTAGACACTAAAGACCAAAGACCAGAAGAGTTGTGGAATGATATAAAGAACATCATACAAGAATAAAGCAAAAAAACAAAACAAAAAACAAACAAAAAAACAACCCCCCCCCACACAAATAAATAAATAAATAAATAAAAAGAATAAAGCCAAAAGTCTTTGAGAAGACAAGAGAGAAGGAAAACACCAAAGTGGATGTCAAAAGAGACTCTGAAATACACTTTCAAGTGTAGAGATGCTAACACAAATGGAAGAAGTGAGGAGACACAAGATTGGACAGAAAATTTCAAGTTTCAGCTTGAGAAGACAAAGTCAAATATTATAACAAAATGTGCAAAGACCTGGAGTTAGAAGAACAAAAAGGAAGAACACAAACAGCATTTTCCAAGCTGAAGGAACTGAAGAAAAAAATCAAACCTCAACTTTCAGTTTTGAAGGATTCTGTGGGCAAACTACTGAATGATGAACAAAGCATCAAAAGAAGATGGAAGGAATACATAGAAATGGTCAATGTTCAACCATTCCAAGACATAGCATAT
>NW_006408618.1:8855720-8857917 GCF_000296735.1 Chrysochloris asiatica
CCTGTGATATACAGATGATACAACCTTGCTTATGGAAATCCAAGAAGACTTAAAATTCTTATTGATGAAAATCAAAGACTACAGCCTTCAGTATGGATTGCACCTCAATGCAAAGAAAACAAAAATAATCCTTACCACTGGAGCAATCAATAACAACCATATAAATGGAGAAAACATTGAAGTGGTCAGTTACTTCATTTTGCTTGGATCAACCATCAACACCCATGTAAGCAGCAGTCAAGAAATCAAATGACAAGTTCCATTAGACAGATCTGCTGCACAAGACCTCTTTAAAGTGTTGAAGAACACAGACGTCAATTTGAGGACTAAGGCCTGCCTGATGCAAGCCATGACATTTTCAGTAAATTCATATGCATGTAAAAGTTGAAAAGTGAATAAGGATGACCGTAGAAGAATATCAGTATCATCTGAATTATGGTGTTGGAGGAAAATATTGAAAATATCATGGACTGCCAAAAGAACAAATAGATCTGTATTGGTAGAAGTACAGTGCTCCTTGGAAGCCAGGATAGCCAGACTTCATCTTTCATACTTTGAACATATTGTTAGGAGAGACCTGTCACTAGAGAAGTATATTATGTTTGGTAAAGTGGAAGGTCGGAGAAAAAGTAGAAGTCCCCCAATGAGATGGACTGGCACAGTGGCAGTATCAATGAGCTCAAACATAGCAATGACTGCTAGGTTGACCCAGGGCTGGGCAGTGTTTCGTACTGTTGTGTATAGAGTCACTATGAGTTGCTACCAACTTGATGGCACCTAATAACAACAACATGGACACAATGTTTACTAACACAGGAAGAGTCCAAAGAAAATGGAAAGAACACGGAGTCCCTATGGTGGTTTGGTTATGTGCTGTGGAGTCAGAACTGACTCATAGCAACCCTGTACAGGGTTTCTGAGGCTGTAAATCTTTAAGGGAGTAGAACGCCTCATCTTTCTCCCGCAGAACAGCCGGGAGTTTCGAAGTGCTGATCTTGAGGTTCACAGCCTGATTCATAACCACTATGCTACCAGAGCTCCTTTGGAGTCCCTATAGCAAAAATAATTTATGGAGGCTCAATAATTTCAAGAAATACCATATGATCAAGGTCCAATGCTATTGAGAGAAGAGGTTTAAGCTGCACTGAAAGCACTGGCAAAAAGCAATTCTCCAGGAATTGATGGAACACTAGTTGAAATGTTTCAACAAACTGATGCAATGCTATGCTACAGGCCCTTGCTCATCAGTGCTAAATAATTTAGAAGACAGCGACTAGCCAGTCAAATGAGAGATTCATATTTGTACCGATTCCAGAGAACGATTGTTCAATGGAATGTGGAAATTATTAAACAATATAACTAATAGCACATGCAAGTAAAATTTTTGTTGAAGATAATTTAAAAATGTCTGCAGCAGTCCATTAACAGGGAACTCCAAGAAATTAAAGCTAGTTTTAGAAAAGGAGATGGAATGAGAGAGATCATGCTAACATCAGATGGATCTTAGTTGAAAGCAGAGATTACAAGAAAGATGATTACTTGTGCTTTACTGACTATGCAAAGGCATTCAACTATATGGATCACAACAAACCAGGGATGAAATTGTGAAGGATGTGTATTCTAGAGCACTTCATTGTGCTCATAAGGAATCTATACATAGAACAAGAGGTAGCCGTTCAAACAGAACAAGGAAATACTGAATGGTTTTACATCAGGAAAGCTATATATCAAGGGTGCTTCCTTTCACTATACTTATTTAATCTGTATGCTGAGAGAATAATTTTAAAAACTGGATTATATGAAGAAAAATGTGGCATCTTAACTGGAGGAAGACTCATTAACAACCTGAAATATGCAGACAACACAACCTTGATTGCTCCAAGAAAACTTGAAATACTAATGAAGATCAAAGACTACAGGCTTTAATATGGATTGTACCTCAATGTAAAAAAAATGATTGAAGTTGTCAAAGTGTTCATTTTGCTTTGATTTACGATCAATGCTCATGGAAGTAGCAGTTAAAAAATCAAATACTATATTACATTATGCAGATCTACTGCACAAGACCTGTTTAAAGTGTTCAAGAACAAAGACATTACTTTGAGGACTAAGGTACCCCTGACCCAACCCTTGATATTTTCAATATTATGGTATTGGTGAAGAATATTGAAAGTACTAAGAACTGCCAGAGAACAAA
>NW_006408618.1:8858429-8859834 GCF_000296735.1 Chrysochloris asiatica
ACTCATAGTGACCCTGTATAGGGTTTTCAAGGCTATACATTTTTGTTGTTGTTGTTGTTGAGTGCCATCGAGTCAGTTCCGACCCATAGCAACCCTGTGTAGGGTTTCCGAGGAGCAGCTGGTGAGCTTGAACTGCCAACTTTGCAGTTCAAAAGGCTTTGCAGTCTGGTGCCTTAACCCACACCACCACACCAGGACTCCTTATAGGAGCTGAAAGAGTCTTATTTTTCTCCTGCAGAACTGCTGGAAGTTTCAAACTGCTGACCTTGAGATTAGTAACCTGACTCATAACCACTAAGCTACCAGAGCTCCTTATGACCATAGATAGGATCCTGAATAAGATGAAGATTTGTTGTTGTTATTGTTGTTGCTAAGTGTCATTGAGTTGGTTCTGACTCAGAACAACCCTGTATAGGGTTTCCAAGGAGCAGCTGGTGGGCTTGAACTGCCTACCTGTGGCTCACACTGACCTTGCAGTCCAGCACATTATCCTGAAGTGCCACACCAGTACTCCCATAATGAAGATATTCACACCAAATTAATCTTTAGATTTTGTGCAATTCCAAACAAATACCGGTAAGGCATTTTACATGTGTTCCATGCTCCTAAAATCTAAAAGGTAGAACAAAATTTGAAGAAAAGCCAAGACACCTCTTAGGAAAAAAATATAAATCTTAACATGTGTTTAAAAACTTGGAATCAAGAGTGGCATTGTGAGAAGGTAGGGCCATAGCGAGGCTGATACAATGATACAGCACTAAAATCCATGGAGTGGCATTTGGAAAAAGAGGTGTGATGGATTTTACACTTTTCTTTCCTTAAATTCCCTGTTGCACCCTCTCTGCCCAGCCTGGCACCTTCAGGCAGGTGGGAGTGTACCCCCAAAAGGGTCCAGCATTGCTCCCACAGTTTTCCCACAGCACAGGGATGATGTCCCTGGGAGCCCCAGCTAATCCTTTGGCTGTTAATTATGATATCTGACTCTGGGACTCAGCCCTAAAGTTGACCTAGGTGGGACCCTGTATTCCTGCCTTAGCTAACAAGAAACAACAGGTCTCGTCATACACCCAACCCATATGTGCACCTTGTAAAACCCCAACATAATAGGCAAGAGCCAACACCAACTACTATATACAAGGATGCAGCTATTTTGAGAATTATGCTGTGCATACACAGTTACCAAACTGACCTACAGAGATAAAAATAGTGGACAATCTTTCTTCCATTCATTTCTCAATATCTATCTGCACACCTCTGTGGTGGTTACCAGAGGAGGGGCCTGAGCAAGAAGACACCCCCACTCACCACTGAAGGTTTCTACTGTGCACACACACTGACCTGCACAGCAAAGGCTAATGGACAGTGGGCTATAGTTTTCTTTTTGTATTTGAATGGTGTTTTTTTT
>NW_006408618.1:8872086-8876508 GCF_000296735.1 Chrysochloris asiatica
GACTCGTGGTGACCCTGTATAGGGTTTCCAAGTTGTGGCTGATGGGTTTGAACTGCCGACCTTGTGGTTCAGACTTGCAGTCCAGTGTTTATCCTACAGTGCCACATGAGAAGGCAGAAATCTTCAAATGTGAACTCCATTTCCACACCACTTGACAGGAAATTCTCAATGATATTTTTAACTGTTTGCAAAAGGACCACATGATAAATAGGGAAAGAATGAAGGACTGAGTGAGATTTTAAAACCTGCAATATTAGTAGCTGTCCTGCTGTGGCACTGTAGGATAAGCACAGGACCCGGAAGTTTGGTTTGAACCACAGGATCAGTGGTTCAAGCTCACCAGTCAGTCACTCCTTGGAAACTCTATACCAGGTTGCTATGAGTTGGGACTGATTCGAGGGCACTTAACAACAACTCTTCACTAATAGAATTTCATTGATAAAACAGTGTTTTTGAATGTTTAGTAATGGAACTTAGTTAAGTAATCAAATCATTATGAAAGAAATGCCTCCTTCAAAAAACACAAGGTACTAAAATTTCTCCAAATACCAAATCAGCTAAATAATGTGATTCATGAAATGATACTTCTTGAATGAAATGGTTCCAAAAAATATATAGATAAAAGTTTCAAGAGTTTGACAATAGATTAAAAAATAAATAAAAGAGTAGCATTGGTGCTCAAATTGATCACTCAATCGAAGGAGCAGAATAAAACTTCAGAAATAGACCTATTCATATATGAAAATTTTATGTATGGCCAACATGGCACTGCAAATAAATCTGGAAAAACTGAGATATTCAATCAATACAGATTATTTTATTATTTAGGGTATTAGAATATGTGGATATTTACCTAGACAAGATAAAGTGCAATGCATGTCTCATACCAAGCATAAGATTAATGTAAACGAACCCAAAAACAATAAAAATTTTAAAATACAAGAAAACATATTTGTACATCTGGATTTAATAGAGTTGTTTTGTTTTCTTTAATAACACAAAGGGCACTAAGCATAATGAAAAATATTAATTTGATCATATTACAATTAAGAAAGTCTGTTTTGAAAAGTTCAAAATTAAACGAAACGATTAGACAGAGTGGTAGGCTATCTCAACTGTTTAACTGATAAAAGGTTATTATTCAGATAATTATGTATTCTGTAATAAAAACACCTAAACAGAAAAGTGGGCAGTTACTCTGTAAAAGAAACATGTAAAAATGTTGAGTCTCACTTGATAATCTGGAAATTTGTTGTTGTTTTTGAGTGCCATGGAGTCAGTTCTGATTCTTAGCAACCTAAGAAGATAATACTAAGGTGATTGTACACATTTGCATCTCCATCAGCAGAATAACAGGTCTTGCCAGCCTACATTCTTGCTGACACTTAGTATTGCCAAAGTTAGTAGTTCTGTACTCTTTGTTGTTGTTGTTAAATGCCACTGAGTTGGTTTCAATTCATAGAGACCCTGTATAGGGTGTCCGAGGAGCAGCTGGTGAGCTTGAACCACCAACCTTGCAGTTCAAACCAACCTTGTAGTCTAGCGCATTAACCTACAGGGCCATACCAGGACTCCATGCCCCCAAATTAGGAGAGTAATTATATTTAAGTTGTTAAGTTAGTAGGTATGCAGATAGAATGTAGCTTCAAAAGTATTGGTAATGTTCTAGCTCTAACTAAGGTGGTAGATTTACAGGCAATGATTACAATGTTTTTTAATATATATACATTCCATATTATTTTGTTTGTATCAAAATTACATGTGTATGTTCAGAAATTTAATACATTATTTTGTGACTCTTAGATTCATTGCTCAGAGAAATATTGGCCTTAGTTTTTTACTATCAGCAGTACTCTTATTAAAGATGGGATTGCTAGCTAGATGACTTCTAAGGAGGCAAAGAAAACTATAATTTTTTCCCCAATGTGTGTATATAATCATTCAGTGATAAAATCGTTTTAAACCAATGATTACAGGCACTGATGGTCAAACATTCCTTTTTTTTCTTTTTGGCACACTAAATGCAAAAGCCAATTTGTTCATAAGAAATATAATTTAGCAGCTACAACTTCATAACCTTCAAACCAATATGCCTATCATGGTGTGAGCATTGGAATCATACTATTAATACAAATAATAATAGCACTTTCAGTTTCAGCTCCAGTGTGAAAAAAGCTTTGATACTACCACTCCTGTCTTAACATCAAGAAAAAAAACTGATAAACAGAAATTCAATGAATTTCTTAGACACATTAGAGAACTTAAATTTAATAAAAAACACAACCCTGAAATTTGAATAAACAGGCTTGTTCAGAGAAACACATGAAAGTTCTGTTCACCTAGAATAGAAACTAGTGCAGCTACAAACCAATAGAAACACTTAAATGGTCATTTTAATGAAAATTTTAAGGCTGTATGTGAATTAGTGAGAAAGTTCAGGGGATTGCAGACTAAGGCATCCCTTACATTTTATAGGCTTTACTTCCAGGATTACTACCAGGTTCCCATGGTGATGATTCAAGATCCCTTTGTGGTCTGTCAGGGGTAGAAAAACTAATGATTATTGTGAAATGTACCCAGAATATTCCCCATAGAATAAAATCTGATATTCATGAGAAAGAAGTCTTGGTGTGGCTCTGTGGGTTAATTATCTGGACTGCAAAGTTGGATAGAACCTAAAGTTGTCAGTTCAAACTCACCAGGCACTCCTTGGAAACCCTATGCAGGGTCACTGTGGGTCAGAACTGACTCAAAGGCACTTAACAACAACAATATTCAAGGGAAAAGACTTTACTAGAGCCTCATACCAGCCAGGAGAAACCCATCCAGTATAGACCCTCTAGTCTTCCTGCTTCACCTAAGGGGAGGTGACATATATATATACATATTTTTGTTCTCGTGAAGTGTCATCGAGTCAGTTCTGACTCACAGCAATCCTACGTAGTATTTCCAAGAGTGGATGGTGGATTTGAATTTCTGATCTTGTAGTTAAAAGTTCAGTGCTTACCCTCCAGCACCACCCAGAACTCCAAACATGTATATAATTATGAAGATCACAGTCAGAAATTGTGATCTACTGAGACAGACTTACTGAGACTACAATTTAATTATCTTATTATAGAATGCTTCTTCTATCCTGTAACTAATTACTACACCAACAAGGATTCAGTAAAACAACATTCAATTACAGCTGAAAGACTCATAAAATGTATATTTTCTCTGAGAAGGAATACTTAGGGATGTCCAAGGCCAAGAGAAGAGACAATAACAAAACACTCAAAAAATTTGAAGTTTCTGGCACCTACTACAGCAAACATTTAACACAGATAATCACATATACAGATTAATGTAAATTCTCATAGTGAAAACCAATTTTCTCAGTTTTGATTACCCAATTAAATAAAAAACATTTTAAGTCTGAATAAGGAAAGCAAGCATAAGAACCAGACTTAGATATGACACAGATATTGAAACTATAAAACAGAAAAGTAAGAATAACTATTTTTAATACGTTAATGGTTTAAAATTAAAATGGTGTGCGACAAGGTTGTATTCTTTCACCATACTTTTTCAACCAGTATGCTGAGCAAATAATCCGAGAAGCTGGGTTATATGAAGAAAAGCGTGACATCAGGATTGGAGGAAGACTCATTAACAACCTGTGATATGCAGATGATACAACCTTGCTTGCTGAAAGTGAAGAGGACTTAAGTATTTACTGATGAAGATGAAAGAGCACAGCCTTCAGTATGGATTGCATCTCAATGTAAAGAAAACAAAAATCCTCACCATTGGACCAATAAATAACATTCTTATCAATGGAGAAAAGATTGAAGTTGTCAAGGACTTCATTCTTCTTGGATCAATTACCAACACTCATGGAAGCAGCAGTCAAGAAATCAAGGTGTTTTCTCTGCGACACATCTACCAGTGATGTTGCTTCCTTAATAGTGTTGCTAATTTAAGCATTCCACAGCATCTGATTTGAGCCAGAGCTGGCTGGTTGCAGCGGGTGATAGCAAATGCAGGCCCTACTCTAAGGTAGGGATGATTTTCTTTAGAATTTCTTCAAGTGTTTCAATATCAGAACTGGTGCTCAATATGAGCTTGGGGCCACTGGTGTCTGGGACTGAAACACTAGCATTGTAATCTGTACAAAAAGCCTTAATATTCTTGCCTCCTTTCCCAATCAGTGCCCCAGCATTCTTGCTCTGAAGCAGAATGCACAGCTCAACCATCTCATCAGTGTTCCTGGATCTTTTGAATGTTTGTTCCTATTCCATATCTTCTGCAGGGTGTTTACAAAAGTCACCATTGCTTTCAGTGTTGGGGAAGGTTTCTTTTGGCTGTTCAGTTTCCATATCCTTGTATTAAATGGACACTCTGACCTATAGACCGTTAACAAGTGGATCGCCGGCAAGA
>NW_006408618.1:8877498-8879364 GCF_000296735.1 Chrysochloris asiatica
ACCATGGTGGTCTCTGTGTTGCTATGATGATAGAAGCTATGCCATTGGTATTTAAAATGCCAGCAGGGTTACCCATTATAGTCAGGTTTCAGCAGAACTACCAGACTATTTCAGACTAGGAAGAAGGAAAAGTGGGACAACTTCTGAAAGATTAGCCAATGAAAACTTATGAATAGTAGTGGAATAATTTCTGATATATTGCTGGACGGTGAGCTCCTCAGAGGGAAAAACACTCAAAATTCAACTGGGAAAGAGCTATCTCTTGAAAGTAGAGTTGACCTTAATGACGTGGATGGAGTAAAGGTCTTGGGACCTTTATTTACTGATGGGCCATGACTCAAAGGGAGAAGCAGCAGCTGCAATATCCATTAATTATCAGAGCATGGAATGTGCACAGTATGGATCTAGAAAATTTAGAAATTGTCAAAAATAAAATGGAGTACATAATGATTGATATCCTAGATATTAATGAGCTGAAACGGACTGGTATTAGTCATTCTGAATCAGACCATAATATGGTTTACTATGCAGAGAATGAAAAATTGAGGGGAATGGTGTCGCATTCTTCATCAAAAAGAACATTTCAAGACCTATCTTGAAGCACAATGCTGTTTGTAATAGGATAATATCTATACACCTACAAGAAAGACCAGATCATAGGACTCTAATGCAAATTTATGCACCAATCACTGAAGTCAATGATGAGGAAATTAAAGATTTCTACCAATCTAATATTGATCAAACATGAAATCAGGATGAAGTGGTAATTACTGCTGATTGGAATGTAAAAGTTGCAAGCAAAGGAAAAATTGGTAGTTGAACAATGTGGCTTTTTTGATAGAAATGACAGTGGAGATCATATGATAGAAATTTGCAAGGCCAATGCAAATACCTTTTGTCAACAACATAAATGATGATTTTATGTGGACCTCATCAGATTAATCAAATAGACTATATCTGTGGGAAGAGACGTTGGATAAAATACTATCAGCCAGGAACTGATTTTTATGGAACAGACCATCAATTGTTCATATGCAAGTTTAGGTTGAAAATGAAGAAAATGAAAACAAGTCATGAGAGCCAAAACATAACCCTGAGCATATCTCATCTGAATTCAGAGATCATCTCAAGAATATATTTAACACATTGGACACTAATGACTGATGATCAGAGGAGCTGTGGGATGACATCAAGAACATCATACATAAAGAAAGCAAAAGGTCATTAAAAAGACATGAAAGAAACAAAAAACAACAGTGGGTGTCAGAAGAGACTCCGAAACTTGCTCATAAAAGTAGAAAAGTTGGCAGAACATTTCAAAGGGCATCTCAAGAAGACCATATAGAGTATTAATATGAAATGTGTAACGATCTGGAGTTAGAAAATTGAAAAGAAGGGAAAAAACATGCTCAGCATTTCTCATATGGAAAGAACTGAAGAAAAATTCAAGCTTGTATTGCAATATTGAAGGATTCAATGGACAAAATTCAATGATGCAGAAATTATCAAAAGAAAATGGAAGAAATATATAGAATTACTGTACCAAAAATAATTGGTTAATATCCAACCATTTCAAGATGTAGACTATGATGAAGAACTGATGGTACTGAAGGAAGAAGTCCAAGCTGCACTGAAGATATTGTTGAAAAGCAAAGCTCTAGATATTGAGGGAATACAAATAGAAATGTTTGCTGGAGGCTGGAGGTGTTCACTCATATTATTTATGCCAAGATATTTGGAAGACAGCTTCCTGGTGAACTAATTGAAACAGATGCATATTTGTGCTTATTCCAAATACAGATGACCCAGTGAAATGTAGAAATGATCAAACAATATCATTAGTATCATATGCATGTAAAATTTTTT
>NW_006408618.1:8881189-8882788 GCF_000296735.1 Chrysochloris asiatica
AGGTGGGACCAGTCTCTGGAGAAGAACAGCATGCTTGGTAAAGTGGAGGGTCATCAAAGACCTTCAGTGAGATGGACTGACACAATGGCAGCAATGGTAAGTTCAAACAGTTATGAGGATGGCACAGGACCAGATAATGTTCTGTTTTGTTGCACATAGAGTCACTATCAGTTGAAACCAACAAATGGGCACCTAATAATAAGAAATGGGTAATGATTGCCAGCATTTCTTCATATTTGTTAGCTACCTAAATATATTCTTTGGTGAAACACCTGTTCATGTCCTCTGTCCATTTTTTTTTTTTTTTAATGCAAAAGTCTTTTGTATCTCTGGTTAGATTTATTCCAAAGTATTTAATATTTTGGGTGATGATTGTAAATGTTATTGTTTTCCTGACATGTTTTCAGAGTTCTCTTTGCTAGTGTAGACATGTTTTCAGGGTTCTCTTTGTTAATGTAAAGGAATCCAATGGAATTTGGTATATTGATCTTATACACTGCTAGTGGTTGTATCATTCAATTAGTTTCAGGAATTTTCTTGGTTAGACGTTGGGATTTTCTATGTGTAGGATCATACCATCTGCAAATAGAGGTAGCTGTTCTTCTTTGCCAATTTCTACTTCTTGTTAAGTGCCATTGATTCAGCGCTAACTCATAGTAACCATGTATAGGGCTTCCAAGATGCTGCTGCACAAGACCTCTTTAAAGCATTCAAGAGCAAAAATGTTAGTTTGAGGACATGGTATTTTCAATACCTTCATATGAATGTGAAAGCTGTACAATAAAGTAAGGAAGATGATAGAAGAATTGATGCATTTGAGTTATGTTGCTGGAGAAGAATATTAACAGTAACATGGACTGCCAAAAGAGCAAACAAATCTGTTTTAGAAGAAGTACAACCAGAATGCTTCTTAGAAGCCAGGATGGTGAGACTTCGTCTCTCATAATTTGAGCATATTATCAGAAGAGACCTGTCCCTAGAGAAGGACATCATGTTTTATAAAGTGGAGGGTCAGCAAAAATGAGGTAGATCACCAATGAGATGGACTGGCACAGTGGCAGCAGCATTAGGCTCAAGCCTAGAAACAATTGGAAGATTGGCCCAAGAACAGGTAGTGTTTTGTTTTGTTGTGCGTAGGGTCACTATGAGTAGGAACTGACTCCACGGCACCTAACAACACAACAAGTTGGTGGATTTGAACTACCAGTCTTGCAGTTAATAGCCCAGTGTTTTTCCTTCAGTGCCATACTTTGATATCTTTTATTTCCCTGCCTTCCTTTATTGCTCAGGCTAGGACTTCCAATATAAAATAAGGAGGGTTAAAATAATTAATTGCTATGAAGAACAGTGACCAAGTAAGATAAGCACTGGACTGTTGTTGTTGCTGTTGTTAAGTGCCATCGAATTGGTTCTGACTCATAAAGACCCTGTACAGGGTTTCTGAAGAGCAGGTGGTGGGTTTGAACGGCCAACCTGTGGTTCGAACCATAAAGAATAAGGTTCCGGTACACCAGACGATCCTTGGGGAAAAGATAAGGCTTCCTGTTCCTACAAAGAATTAAATCCTTGAAAATCCTACACAGGGTCACTATGAGGCAG
>NW_006408618.1:8883923-8885128 GCF_000296735.1 Chrysochloris asiatica
CTCCATTTTTCCCATAAATGAAATATTTTTAAATGAAAAATATTTTGTTCTTTGCAAGTAATTTTTTTCTCTTAACCCTGGCAAGAATTCATTGTTGTTCATTTCAATGCTCTTTTTCATGAAATGTACTATTATGTGTCTGTGTGTAAATTAAAGAGAAAATCTTCTTTTGGAATGCAACATTTCTAAATAATTCCACTAAGAAGCACCTTTTGATATGCTGATCTGAACTTTTAACAGAGAGCCTAACCAATACTTTCTGAAGTAGAATTTTCTCCAGTTGATTAATGGCATTCTTGTCTGGTTCCCAATCACAAAGGGAATACATTTTGTCTATCTCCATTGAGACTAATGTTTACTGTTGGCTTTGTACATATGAATCTTTGTGTAGATCATTATGTTGAAGAATTCCATTCTATTCCTATTTTCATTGGTATTTTAATCTGCAATGGATGTTGGAATTTGTCAAATGCCTTTTCTGTATCAGTTGATATGGGCATGTGATTTTTTTCCTTTGTTCAATTTATGTTATATATTACTTATTCAAGTTGGTTATGATTGCTTTTTCAAGTTGAGCCATCCTTGGATATTGGGCCTGAACCTCACTTGGTTGTGGGTTTTTGGTATATTGTTGGATCTACTAGGATTTAGCTGATTTTTTTTTTTTTTTTTTTTTTTTTTTTTTGGTCTATGTTCATTATGGATATTGGTTTTTAATTTTATTTTTAGTGATGTCTTTCCTGGGTTTGGTGTCAGGGTTATATTCTCTTTATAAAATGAATTCAGGACTATTCCCTCCTTTCTGCATTCTGGAGAAGTTTAGGTAGAATTTGGTGTTTGTTCTTTGAATATTTGGTAGAATTTGCCAGTGAAACCATCTAACTAAATCTAAGCCATCTAACTAAAAAATTTTAGTTGAGAATTTTTTTTTGACTTGTTCCACTTCTTCTTTTGTTATGAAACTATTCAAATTTTTATCCTTCAGTTTGTATTAGTTTAGGTAGGCCATGCGTTCTTAGAAATTTGTCCATTTCATCTAGGCTTTCAAATTTCTTGGAGTACAGTTTTTCATAGTATTCTATTACTATTCTTCTTATTCCATTTGGTTCTGTTGTGACATCATGCATTTCATTTCATATTCATGCCATTTGCATCTCCTCTTCTTTTGCACAGTGGTAGCTTGTGAGTTGCTGTGATTCTGAAAG
>NW_006408618.1:8897042-8898323 GCF_000296735.1 Chrysochloris asiatica
CAGCACCATCTGTTGAAGAGATTATTACCTCCCCATGCAATATATTTAGACCCTTTGTCGAAAATCAGTTGGCTATATGTGGATGGGTTAATTTCTGGAGTCTCAGTTCTGTTCCACTGATCAATGTATCTTTCATTGTATTAGGACCAAGTTGTTTTGACCACTGTAGCCATGTAATAAATTTTGAAATCAGGGGGTGAGAAGTTTCCAACCCTATTCACCTTCTTAAGCAATGCTTTGCTTATCCTGGGTCTCTTTCTTTTCCATATAAAGTTTATAAATGTTTTCTCCATCTCTTTGAAGTTCTTTGTTGGAATCTGGATTGGGATTGCATTATATGTGTGTATTGCTTTGGAAAGTATTGATATTTTCACAATGTTAAGTCTCCCTTTCTAGGATGCTGGTATATTCTTACATTTCTGTAAGTCTCTTTTGGTATCTTGTAGTAGTGTTTTTCAGTTTTCTTTGTATAGGTCTTTTGTGCCTCTGATTACATTTATTCCTATATATTTCATCCTTTGGGTAGCTATTGTAAATGGTATTGCTTTTCTAACGTCATTTTCAGTGCTGTCATTTTTAGTATAGAGGAATTCAAATGATTTTTATATGTTGATCTTACACCCTGACCCTTTGCTGACACTGCCAATGAGGTTTAGTAGCTTTTTTACTGTGTCTTTGGGGTTTCCTATGCATAGGGTCATATTGTCTGCAAATAGAGAGAGTTTTACTTCCTCTGTGCCAATTTGGATGCCGCTAATATCCTAATCTTGCTATATAGCTCTGGATAAGTCTTCCAGCACAATATTGACTAGGAGTGGTGATAAAGGGTATCCTTGTCTGGTTCTGTTTGCAGAGGGAAGGCTTTCGTTTTCTCTCTATTGAGAGTAATGTAGGCTGCTGGTGTTGTATATGTGCTCCTAATTATGTTGAGGAATTTTACTTCAATTCCTACTTTGATGAGTGTTTTTATCAGGAATGGATGTTGGATTTTGTCAAATGTCTTTTCTGCATCAATTGATATGATCATGTGGTTCTTTTATCTTATTTATATAGTGGATTACATTGATTGTTTTTCTAATGTTGAGCCATCTTTGCATCCCTGATATGAATCCCATTTGGTCATAATGTATTATTTTTTTGATGTGCTTCTGGATTCTGTTGGCTAAGATTTTGTTGAGAATTTTTACATCTATGTTCATGAGGGATATTGTTTTATAATTTTCTTTCTTAGTGACGTCCTTCCCTGGTTTTGGTATGAGGGTTATGCTTGCTTCATAAAAT
>NW_006408618.1:8899243-8905356 GCF_000296735.1 Chrysochloris asiatica
TGTTTAGTTCCTCTGTATCTTTGTTGAGTTTCTTTCTGGTTGTTCTATCCCTTTTCAAAAGCGGTATATTAAAATATCCCATTATAATTGTAGATTTGTCTATTTCCTTTCTTCAATTCTAGTAGGGTTTGCTTTATATATCTTAGTGCTTTTTCATTGGGAGCACAGTTATTTATTATGGTTATGCAATCTTGCCTAATTGAACCTTTAATCATGAGATAGTAATCTTCTTTATCTCTTATGCTGCTTTTTGCCTAAAAGTTTATTTTATTAGCGATTAGTATTGCCACTCCTGCCTGTTATTTTTTTATTATTATTATTGCAATTAGCTTGTTTTTGTTTTGTTTTTTCCATCCTTTAACTTTAAGTCTGCTTTTGTCTTTGTGTGTAAGGTGTGTCTCTTGCAGGCATCATTTTGAAGGGTCTTGTTTTCTGATCCATTCTGCCACTTTCTGTCTCTTCACTGGTGAGTTTAATCCATTGACATTCAGTGTAACTTCTAAAGGTGTAAAATTAATGCTTTTATTTTGCTATTGTGTGTATCTGTGTAGTGCTACTGGTTTCTTTGTCCAATATGCTTTGTTCTATACTGAGTCTGTTTTACATATCTTCTTATCATTTCTTTCTTTGGCATTGTTCTAGTATTTACTAAATTTTAAAGATTTTTCTCTTTTTTAGTTTGTTGGAAAGGCTTATTAATTTTCCTTGAAAATACTCTGTAATTTGTTAATTTCTTCCCAAGTTTAAAACAATCTGTTTTATCTTACAATCACCTTGATTTTGTCTCCATTGGAACTTCTGTAGCTCTAGTTCTTCTTTTTGCTTTATGGTTGTAGTTTCCAAGGTTATAAATCTGTACCGAAGCAGAAAGCCTCATCTTTCTCCCATGGAGCAGTTGGTAGATTCATACTACTTACCTTTCAGTTAGTAGAACCACACATAATCCAATACACTACCAGGGTTCCTGGTTTTGGTTTGTAGTTATCCTCATTTATAAATTATAATCTCTAGTTCCCCATTTTCAGTCTTACAGGTTTATTTTACTTTGGATAATTCTATATATAGGTTTTCATGAGTCTTAGTCTCAGGTTGTTGTTGTCTACTGTTGTTGGCTTTCTGTCAAAAAAACTTTCTATAACATTTCTTGTAAGTTTGGTCTGGTTTTCACAAATAACCTTAATATCTGTTTCTTTAGAATTGTCTCAATTTCATTGTCATAATTGAGGGATAATTTTGCTGGGTACAAAATTCTTGGTTGCCAATATTTTTCTTTTTTCTTTCAGAGATTTATATGTGACATTCCATTGACTTCTTGTCTGCATGAGAAATCAGAGTTTAGTTTTATTGGCTCTCCTTTATAGGCAAGTTTTCATTTTTCCTGAGCTGGTTTCAGGATTCTTTCCCTGTCTTTGACTTTAGAAAGTTTGATTATGGTATATCTTGCTGATTTGATTTAGGGGTCTATCCTGTTTGAAGTTCATTGAACCTCATGGTTGCATCTCTTTTCATCTTGCATGATGTTAGGGAAGTTTCTTTCCAAGAACTCTTAGGCAATTTTTTCTATGTTTTTGTTTTTCTCTTCCTGTTCTTCAATTCCAATCACATAGAAGCAATTTCTTTTGATGGTATCTCACAAAATTGTTAGGCTTACTTTTTTTTCTTTGTTCTTTTTTTCTGATTGTTTTTTCTTCCAATGACTGATTCAATTCTACTCTTTTATCCTTTCAATGCATTATCTATTTCTAGAATTTTACCATTAATCTTCTGGATTTCTATGTACGCTTTTCTATAGCTTCTATTTTTTTTTTCCATTCATTTTGTCATAAACTATAAGTTCATTCTTATAGTGTTTCCCTGAATTATTCTAGAATTTTGTCTGTATTTTCCTTGATCTTTCTCTCAGTCCATTGAATGTACCTAAATATAATTATTTTGAATTCCTTAAAAGGTAGTTTCAATGCCTTTTCTTCTTCAGGAATGATTTCTGGCTCTGTATTTTAGTCATTTATTTAAGTCTTGTTTCTTCATTTGAATTGGGGCCATCTGTTGCTTCTCAGCCATCATCGTGTTTTTCTGAGAAATTAAATTTGTATTTAATTGGTGGTCATACTTTGATGGAGTCCTGGTGTAGCATTCTTCTTGTTGTTTAAACACATCTGAGCTAGTGGGGTGGGTGTTCTAGTCTTCTTGCTACCTTAGGAGAACTTGCTCACTACTTGTCACTGGTAATGCTATAGGATAAGCACTAGACTGTTAACCACAAGGTAGACAGTTTGAGCCTACCAGAAGCCCTATGGGAGAAAGATGAGACTTTCTACTCCTGTAAAGAATTACAGCCTAGGAAACCCTTACAAGGTGGCTGTGAGTTGGAACTGACTTGATGGTCTCCTAGTGATGTGAAAGAGAAGGGGAGTGTATGCATAGTTCTTTGTTCATGTAGTGCATTAAGGAAGGT
This sequence comes from Chrysochloris asiatica, assembly GCF_000296735.1. Classification (NCBI taxonomy): domain Eukaryota; kingdom Metazoa; phylum Chordata; class Mammalia; order Afrosoricida; family Chrysochloridae; genus Chrysochloris; species Chrysochloris asiatica. The sequence continues at coordinate 8,901,699 of NW_006408618.1, forward strand.
GTGGGCTGGTGTTTGCTACCTGTCTATCACTGATCAGGTGGTGCAGGAATGGGTGGCAGTCCTTGCCCATTGGATGATGCTATAGGAGGTACAGGTATGGCTGGACAGGGCATGGGTGCTGTCTCCTGACAGATGGAACAAAACAAGAGAAAGAAAAACAAGAGATGGAGAAATTAACAGCAACAAAATATAATAATTTATTTTATCGATGAAAAACAACAACAAAAATAAATAAGATGAAAAGGAAAGAAAAGAGGAAAGTAAAAGGAAAAATTTGAAAACTAGGGAGTAGGTAAAAAGCAAAGAGAAAAAGATAAAGAAAATACTGAAGTAAAAAATAAAAATAAAAAGTAGAAAAGAGAGAGAAACAAAGGAAAGTAAAAAGAGGGAATACAAAAAGAGATAAACAGAAACAAAGTAAAGAAAAGAAAGGGAGGAAAATGGTGATGGAGGGGGGTAGTATACCAGGCAGTGCTCATGCTAGTCAAGAAGATGGTGGAGGGCAGGGTATCCAGTATGGTTTGGTGCACTTTGCTTGCCACGGAGACCATGGAGACAGGTAACCTGGCCCCAGAAAGAATTCATGTCAGTCCAGAGGCTGACTAGGGGCAGAGGTTGATGAGGGACTATAATTTTATCAGCTCAAATAGCCAGGTTATTTTTTCCCACAGAGCCACTATGTAGATTTGAAACTTTCAGTTAGCAGCAAAGTGCTTAACAATTGTGTCACCAGGGCTTTTGAATAAAGCATGGGCATTAGTTAATAATAATATATCAATTTTGGGTTCATGTAAGAGGTTAGTAATAATGGAAACTGGATATGTGGTACATGGGAGTTCTCTGTACCAGCTTTGCAATTTTTATTTTAAGTCTAGAACCGTTCTAAAATAAAAGGTTTATTTAAATTTAAAATGACAATAGATACCATCTGTTGACCTCATTTGTTAGCAAACACGATTTTGAATAGTTTTCAGAATTATCATTTTATTATCACAGTGACCCAATGAAGTAGATACTATTATTTTCTCATTTTTAAAAGAAGGAAGCTGAATCACACAGTTATTTTTTTTACTTGCCTTGGGTCATATAGACAATAAATTGAAAAGTCATGCTCTCTATAGCAGTTCTGTAAGATAGAAATATGATGCAAGCCAGATATATAACTTTAAATTTTTTAATGTTGTTAGGTTGTCATTAGTACCGCTGAGTTGGTTCTGACTCATAACACTCCTGTATACAAGCAAATGAAACACTGCCCAGCCCTCTGCCATCCTCATAAACATTCCTATGTTTCAGCTCATTGTTGCAACTGCTGTTGTCAATCCATCATGTTGAGGGTCTTCTTCTTTTTTGCTGATGCTCTACTTTACCAAGCATGATGTCCTTCTCCAGGAACTGGTCCCTTCCAGTAACACATCCAAAGCATATGAGAAGAAGTCTCAACAACCTCGCTTCTAAGGAGTATTCTGGTTGTACTTCTTCCAAGATAAATCTGTTTATTTTTCTTACAGTCCATGGTATATTCAATATTCTTTGCCAACACCATAAATCAATTCTTCTTTGGTCTTCTTTTATCATTGTCCAGTTTTCACATACATATGTTGTTGTTGTTGTTAGGTGCCATCAAGTCGGTACCGACTTATAGTGAACTTATGCACAGCAGAATGAAACACTGCCTGATCCTGGGCCAACCTCACTATTGTTGCCAATCGAGTCCATCAATGCTGCCACTTGGCCAATCCATCTTGTTGGGAGTCTTCCTCTTTTTCTCTGACCCTCGATGTGAAATGATTAAAAATATCATAGCTTGCGTCAGATACACCTCACTTCTCAAAGTGACATCTTTGCTCCTTAACACTTTAAAGGAATCTTTTGCTGCAGACTTCCCCATGTAATACATCATAGATTTATTTGCAGCTGCTTCCATGGATATTGATTGTGATCCAAGTAAAATGAATAACAATTGACAATTTCAATATTGTTTCCATTTATCATGATGTCTATTGATTTTGTTGTAAGAAAACTTGTTTTCTTTATGCTGAAGGTTAATCCATACAAAGACTGTAGTCTCTGATCTTCGATAGTAAATGCTTCAAGTTCTCTTGCCTTTCAGCAAGCAAGGAGTGTCATTTGCATATTGTAAATTGTTAATGAGTCTTCCATTAATTCTGATACCCTGCTCTTCTTCATATAGTCCAGCTTCTTGGATTATTTGCTCAGCATACAGATTGAATAAATATGGTGAAAGCTATAGTACTGATATAGGGGGCATCAAAAGAAGATGGAAGGTACACAGAGTCACTATATCAATAATACTTGGTTGACTTCAACCATTTCAGGAGGTAACATATGATCCAGGGCCAATGGTCTTGAAGAAAAACATCCAACCTCCACTGAAGGCTTTGGAAGAAAAATAAGGTCCCAGAAATCGACAGAATGCCAACTGAGATGCTTCAACAAATATATGCAATGCTGAAAATTCTTATTTTTTTATGCCAAGAATTTTGGAAAACAGCTACCTGGCCAACCAGTTATAAAAGATCCATATCGGCACTCATTCCAGAGAGGTGATACAACAGAATGAGGAAATTAGTGAACCAAATCATTTAATATCACACACAGTAAAATTTTTCTGAAGATAATTTAAAAATAATTGAAGCAGTACATGGCTCAGGACTGCCTAAAATTCAAGCTGGATTTGGAAGAATAAATGAATTGAAGAATATCATTGCTAATGTTAACTGGAACTCAGCTGAAAGCAGAAAATACCAAAAAGATGTGTTTTATTAACTATACAAAGGCATTTGGCTGTGTGGATAATAACAAGTTATGGATAATATTTTCTGAGAAGAATGGGAGTGCTAGAACATTTCATTATGCTCATGGAACTTGTACATAGACCAAGAGACAATTGTTTGAACCAAACAAGGGGATGCTGCATTGTTTAAAATCAGGAAAGATGGGTGTCAGGATTGTATCTATTCACTACACTTAATCTGTACGCTGATCAAATAATTTGTGAAGCTGAAACTATATGAGGAAAATCTTGGCATCAAAATTGGAGGGAGACTCATAAACAACCTGCAATATGCAAATGACACAACCTTCCTTGCTAAAAGCAAAGAGAATTTGAAGCACTTATTGATGCAAATCAAAGACTATAACCTTCAATATGGATTACCCCTTAGACTGGATTTTCTAGAGTAACAAAATCAGTAAAGCTTATATATGTATACATAAAGGAAATTGTTAACACAGTTGTAGAGGTGGGCAAGTCTCAACTCCATGAGTCAGATGTCAGGCTAGAGTTTTCTGACTTGTGTAGCTGAAATGCTGATGAATCAAGATTGGCAGGCCAGATGGCAAACAGGCAGGTCAGGTTGGTAAGATGGATGCTAATGACTCCCAGGATCAGCAAGCAATAGAACAGGCCACTGGTTCAAGTCCAAAGAACTGGAGGTCGAATGACAAGACTGATGCAGGAACCAGCAAAAAATAAGCAACCTCTGCCCAAATGTCCAACATATTGGAAGCAGGCCATATTCCTTAGGAAACTTCCTCGAAATTTAAAGAGACAGTTTCCAATTAAAACCAAACGGCCACCGCCAGCCCTGAACTGTTTCCAACTAGAAACAAGTCCTGAACGGGGATTGTGGAG
>NW_006408618.1:8908359-8925529 GCF_000296735.1 Chrysochloris asiatica
AAAAAAAAAAAAAAAAACTATATGGGATTAAACGGACAACAGCAACTTGAAAGATGAGCTAGGAAGTTTAGGGGGTCACTGAGCTTATGTTAATGGTGAGGATTAATTTAGAAAAGGAGGGTGAGAACGCACAAGTCAAAGATGGCAATCAGTGTTATGGAATTGTACAGGTTGAAACTGTTGAATTGCTATATATTTCTCAACAACAACAACAAAAAAGTAAAGATGGAAAGATTTCATCTCCCATTATTTGAACATGTTATCAGGAGGAAACAGTTCCTGGAGAAGTACATCATGCTCAGTAAAGTAAGAATAACCAAAAAAGAAAACCCTCAGCAAAACTGACTAACACAGTGGCTCTGACAGTGGGCTCAACTTAGCAATGATATGTGATACATAGGGTCACTGTGAGTCAGCATCACTTAAGCACAACAGTAATATAGGTGATGACGAGGCCTGGTGGTGCAATAATTAAGTGCTTGGCTGCTAATTGAAAGGTTGGAAATTCAAACCCATCAACAGCTTGCAAAAGAAAATACCAGACGATCTGCTTTCATAAAGATTATAGCATAGGGAACCATATGGGTTACTATGTGTTAGAATGGACTCATTGGCATGCAACAACAACAATAATAACATAGATGACTGAGCTTTTGATTGGTGCAAATGGTGAATGCACTCGGCTACTCCCTGGACAGTTAGAGATCTGAGTTCACCCAGAGGCACTTCAGGAGAAAGACATAGCCAATTACTTCTGAAAAATCAGCCACTGACAACTCTATAGAGGACAGTTCTGCTTTGATATATATAAGATTGTCATAAATTGGAACAGACTAGATGGTAACTGGCTAATCTAGGAGAGAAAGAACAGTTAGCTTCCAGAAACGTCTGCAATTCCACCCACACAATGGCAAGCCAAGGGACAGTGTGAGGTCCAGACCCTTTTCACAGACACTGTTGTATTTAGTGATCCCTTCTCAAAGTGCCAAGGTACACAGCATAGATAGCTCTTGCCATAAAATGAGAACACTCAGGGAACCTGCTCTAGACAGTAGAAAATAAACCCTGAGCTTTAACCCAATTTACCAGAAGAAAATAAGACTTGAATTCCAGTGAAGGCTTCTTAGGCTTCCTTCAATTTCTTTATCTCATATACAAGATTTTCATGCGAGTACATGAGAGAAAGAGTAGACAAGTAGCTAAATTTATTTTCACAGAGATCCACGAGTGCATAGGCCAGATATATTTAAGAATGAAGATAGTTGTGTGTGAGAAAACAAGCCCTCAAGCAGAATTTGCTGTGACTCTAAAAAGAACTATGAAGAAAAATATTTTAAGAATTTGGAGATTAAATTCTTGATGGAAAAAATGGATTCATTTTCCACTCTTTAATGTCTCCAGGCTGGCATTCACTGTCACTGTGCCCCACAAGGAACTTCTGAAGGAACTCCGACTCATCCTAGATGATACTATTCAACTGTCACCTGCCCAAGAAAACTTGTTTGCTCTGCTTCTTGTGACCACACAGCTCCTGCTATCTACTTCTATTATAACTAATCACATTGTATTTTGAAATTAAAAAAAAAAATTGTCATAGCTATAAAGTCTGTTTCCTAGCCACCAAAACTAGCTCTCAGGCTTCCCAACACTAAATTGTAAACAGTAATTAGGACAGAGTTTTTGTCTAATTCAAAATCAAACCATGTTATCTCCAGCACCTTTGTCAGTGTCTGGACCAAAGGACGTGCTCGATGAAAGAGAGAGACATTGAAGGATGGAGGGGGAGAGAGAGAGAAAGGAGAGAAAAAGGAAGGAAAAGGGAAGGAAAGGTCCTTAATTAAGAGACTTGCTTCAGCCCAAGAAGAAGGAAGCTTAAAGCTTAAATAATCCCTTGTACTGAAGTCCTGGTGTAGCGCTGTGGGTTAATCTGCTGAACTGCAAGATAGATTTGAATCTCAAGGTCAGTGGTTCAAGCTCACCAGCCACTGCTAGGAAATCCTACTCAGGGTTCAACTATGAGTTGGAACTGACTTGACAGCACTTAGCAACAACAATAACAATCCCATGCAGCGTTTACTTTTGTTCCTCAAACTGTAAGTCCTCAAATTGCAAGATTTTTGGAACATGCCACTCTTGGCTCTGTTCCTTCCAGCTAACTTTCCACATATTTCAGGGTTTATTTCCACCAAGACTCCTCTCTTGTCCTCTTTTTCTCAGTCCCCCTAATGCACTGCAGCCCCCCAATGGTAGCCAGTTACTTGGGAAGTGTGAGCTCACTTTAATTTATATTCCAGCTGCCTTTTGAAGGGGGCTGTGTTCCAGCTGCACATTTGTATATTCATTGAGCCGTACTCTCAATTCCACAGCCTCCTGACAGCTTCAGATGGCAAAGCCATTTTTCATAAGGTGTGTAAGAGAAGGAGAGGGTCGAGCGTGCACATCACCTGGAAGAGACAGCAGCCTTGGAACAACTGAGAGAGCCAGATTGGGAAGAGAATTAGAAACTGAAGAACGAGCAGATAGTATCTTCTCATTCTATTGCCATCAAAGCTGCTGTACAGTTTTACTGTCTTCAGTTACAATTGCACAGAATATTCCAAATATCCTAGAACTCTGTTCAGGAGCTTACAAGCAAAATCACTGAACATGTGCTCTCTCTCTTAGTCACCTTTTCACTATGATCTTGCTGATCACAAACCCTGGAGTGAACAACCCAAGAACAAAAATAGAACATGTTGAAATAGCTTAAGGTATATAGGGAACAAGTTAGTAAAGAAGAAAAGGGTCAGATATCTAGTGTTCTTGCCAAAGAGTGGCGTTTACAGAAGAGGAATTACCCATGGGTCTTGGCTCCTGTCTCTGTAACTGTAACAGCAGTTGGCACATCAAAAACAAAATTGCTGGTCCACAGAAAAGGGAATCAATGAACCTAGGGCTACATTTTCCCCAGCCTGAACCAAGAGTTGTATTTGCACTGCTAAACAATCCTTAGCTTAGTATACAGTGGGACCCCCTACTCTACCTCGGTTGCTGTTTCCTGTCATCCCATAGTTTATACTCCATATTTGGACTCCTGCTTAAACAAAGTCTAATATGACTGATTTATACTCTATATGTTTCCTGTTTAAATCTAGAGTCCAGCATTACACTCCTTTAAGACGAGAACTGTTACTCACTTCATATTCAACCCCAATATTGTTTAACATAGCAGTGACCAGGAACTGTTGTTGTTGTTAAATGCCAATGAGTCAGTTCTGACTCAGAGACCCTGTATAGGGTTTCCGAGGAGCGACTGGTGGGTTTGAATGGCTGACCTTGCAGCTCAAACTGACCTTGTAGTCTAGCACATTATCCTGCAGCACTACACCAGGACTCCCAATATTGTTTAACATAGCAGTGGCCAGGAACTGTTGTTGTTGTTGTTAGCTGCCATCAAATCTGTTCTAACTCACAGCAACCTTATGTACAACAGAATGAAACACTGCCCTGTCCTGCACCATCCTCACAATTGTTGTTATATTTGAGCCTGTGATTGTTGCCACTGCGTCAATCCATCTCATTGGTGCTCTTCCTCTTTTTTGCTGACCCTCCACTTTGCCAAGCATGATGTCCTTCTCTAGGGACTGGTCCATCTTGATAATATGTCCAAAGTAAAAGACGCAAAATCTTGGCATCCTCACTTCTAAGGAGCATTCTGTCAGTATTTCTTACAAAACAGATCTGTTTGCTTTTCTCGCATCCATGATACTCTCAAAATTATTTTCCCATACCATAATTCAAATGCATCGATTCTTCTATGGTCTTCTTTATTTCAACTTTCTTCTATGGTCTTCCTTATTCCCATTTTTTCATGTACATGAGGTGACTGAATGTACCATGGCTTGATTCAGGAGTACTTCAGTCCTCAAAGTGACATCTTTGCTCTTGAACCCTTTAAAGAGGTCTTGTTCGGCAGATTGCCTAATGCAATATTTCGTTTTATTTTTTGACTGATGCTTCCATGATTGTTGATTCGAGAAACTTGAAATCTTTGACAACTTCAACCTTTTCTCTTTTTGTCATAATGCTATTTATTGGTCAAGTTTAAAGGGTTTTTATTTTCTTTGCATTGAGGTACAATCCATATTGAAGGCTGTAGTCTTCAATCTTCATCACCATTTCAAGTCCTCTTCATGTCCAGCAAGCAAGGTTGTGTCATCTGCATATTGCAGGTTGTTAATGACTCTTCCTCCAACTCTGATGCCAAGATTTTCACATCATCCAGTTTCTAAAATTATTTACTCAGCATACAGATTAAAAAAGTATGGTGAAAGAATATAACCCTGATGCACATCATTCCTGATTTTAAACCTTACAGTATCCCCTTGTTCTGTTTGAAAGATGGCCTCTTGGTACAAGTTCCTCATGAACACAATTCAGTGTTCTGAAATTCTCATTATTAGAAATGTTGCCCACAGTCTTTTACGATCTTCACAATCTAATACTGTTGCACAGTTAATAAAGTACAATTAAGTATCTTTCTGGTAATCTTTGCTTTCAGCCAAGATCCATCTGATGTCAACATGATATCCCTAGTTCTGAGTTCTCTTCTAAATCTTGCTTATATTTTTGGTACTACTGTACAGTTACAACCACTTTTTAATAATCTATAGCAAAACTTTACTTTTCTGTCCTTCTCCATCCTCACAATTGTTGTTATATTTGAACCTATTGTTCCTGCCACTCTGTCAATCCATCTCATTGGTTGTCTTCCTCTCTTTCGCTGACCCTCCACTTTAGCAAGCATGATGTCCTTCTTTAGGGACTGGTCCATCTAGATAATGTGTCCAAAGTAAAAGACACAAATCTCATCATCATCGCTTCTAAGGAGAATTCTATCATTTCCACATTCCATTGGGTCACCTCTATTTGGTATGGGCCCAAATATGGATCTCTTTCAATTAATTGACCATGTAGCTGTCTTCCAAATTTCTTGGCATAGATGTATGAGTGCCTCTAGTGCTGCCCCACTTTGTTGAAACATTTCAATTTGTATTCTGTCAATTCCTGGAATCTTGGTTTTCACCACTGTGTTCAGTGTAGCTTGGACTTCTTCCTTCAGTATCATCAGTTATTGGTTATATTCTACGTCTTGAAATGGTTGAACGTCGAACAAATCTTTTTGATACAGTGACTCTCTGTATTTCCTTCATCTTCTTTTAATGTTTCCTGTTTTGTTTACTATTTTGCCCATTGTTATTATGTTGTTATTAAGTACCGTTGAGTTGGTTCTGACTCATAGTGACTTTGTTTAGGGTTTCTGAGGAGCAGCTGATGAGTTTGAACCACCTGCCTTGTTGTGCAAACTGACCTTGCAGTTAACAGAATCCTTCAGTATTTCAAGTTGAGGTTTGAATTTTTTTCTACAGTTTCTTTTAGCATAGGAAATGCTAAGCATTTTCTTCCCTTTTGGTTTTCTAATGCCAGGTCTTCACACACTTCATTATAATAATTTACTTTGTCTTCTCAAGCTGTCCTTTGAAATCTTCTGTTCAGAGTCTCTTCTGATATCCAGTTTGTTCTTTCCTTTCTTATAATTACCTTTTATTTTCTTCCTATATGATGTTCTTATCATCTCAAAACTCTTGGTCTAATGCACCAAATCTGTTCTTGAGATGGTTTCTAAATTCAGGTGGGATATATTCAACATCATATTTTGGCTCTTGTGGAGTTATTTATATTGCTTCAATTTCAGCATGAAGTAGCATATGAACAATTGATGGTCTGTTTTACGGTCTGCCCCTGGCTTTGTTTTGACTGATGTTATTGATGTCTGTTGCCACAGAGTAGTCAATTTGATGTCTGTGTATTTCATCTGTTGAGAGCCATGTGTATAGTCAACTTTTATGTTATTTTAAAAGGTATTTACAATGCATATGTCATGGGGCTTGCCGTACGAACTTCAACATCTTTTTACATATATAACCAAGGCCATATCTTCCAATTACCAATGCTTCCTCTTCATTTCCAACTTTCGCATTCCAATCACCAGTAATTATTAATGCAGCTTTAATGCATATTTGATCAATTTCAGCCTGAAGAAGTTTGTAGAATTCTTTAGCTTCATCATCACAGGCTTTCATGGTTTGTGTGTAGATTTGAAAAATAGTACATTAACTCATCTTACTTATGTAGATTTATCATTGGGAGCAAGTTGAAGTATTTGCTAACAAGCAAAGATATACAAGAGAGATATGATTTCCCATAAGAAAAAAAAAATCTTAATGTGGTGGAATATACTTTCTTCTATCAGAAGAGACATTTAGGGAACAAAAACAATCTATTTAGGAGCAGCATTTTCATTACACATGATTAAGATGCCACATTCTATCCAACGGGAGTCAAATGTTCCTTAGCCCAATATTATCAGAGATTCTACTTTTAGGACATAGAATCAAAGTTGTATCAATAGGAGGACTATGCTTTCCTATGTCAGGGATTAAAACGGTTGTCTTCAAAAGAAAATGAAAACTCACTACGCCAAAAAATGTTTGCTCTTGGGTAAGCCTGGAAGAAATTAATCCCAACCACAGTATCAAAGGAACAGAAGTGAGATCAGAGCTTTATCCATCTCCTCCACCATCATCCCATCAGTGAAACAATTCTCTCCTCTTTGCATTCAGAAAACTCTAGGGTAGCTGGTCGAACTTACTTTTTATCTGCCTGAAGGTATAGAGGCTCCAGAGTCCTTTCTCATGAGTTTCCTGAAAGAGTAGATTGACAATCCCACATTTGAGGAAGAAGCTTTGAAAAGTAATGCATAAAGTCAACAAGAAGGGACATAAGAACTAGAGAGGGTTCAAGAGAGAGGGAGTATTTATGCAGAAATCCCTCCCCAAACCTAAACTATGAGGCAGAGGGCCCCTACCCCTTGTGTAGTATATGAGAAGGAGTTAGTGAGGTAAGGTCCCAATTCTTGGTGTCTTATTCTGCATTGTTTCATGATGTTTACCCTTCCTATCCCTCAAGAAAACAGTTGATTAAATGTCCACTGGGATTATAGTGTGGAGAAGGCAGGAATGGGGCAAGTTTTTGTTCTCCATGTGGCTATGGAAGACACGAGGCTGACAAGGGTCCATGGGGACCATTAGTGGCCTGTCCTTGCGATCCATTACTTGGCAAATAACCTTAAAACACAATGAACCAGGTGGCCAATGGGGTAATGAGAATCACTTGTTTCACCTGATGATAGAAAAAAAAAAAAAGGTGTTGTTTTAGATTCGGATTATACTAGAGGTCAATGTCTCCTGATGAGAATCTGTTTTGAGCCTGGAAACATACACAGAGCTAGAGTGTGTATCAGGGTATTTCTATAAGAAGGATAAAGACAAAAGAAAAACTTGTTAGGAAGTAAAGTATTAAACTCCTAAAGAATTCCAAAATTGAAGTCAAGAAAGAGATTGAAAATTCAAGAATGACCTAAGTTAGAACACAATGAAATTATTTCAATATCCTATAGCTTTGAAGCAACTTGATCCAGTCTCAAGAGCTACCTTATATTTATGTCCCACTTTCATATAACTTCTCTGAAGTGATCCTCTTAACAACCTTATAAGAGAGAGAAGGCTGATAAATTATTGCCAAGTTTTAGAGATCAAGAAATAGATTGATTCTCTGACCTCAATTCTTACTTTGCTTTTTCCTGTGACATCCTGAGCTAGGATATCTGCTTTTCTTTTAGACTTGGCATGCCATGTAGGCAGGAGGAAGATGAGGCAGTCTGCTGCCATAAAAATTTACAAACTTGAAAGTCCTATGAGACAATTCTACTTGTCCTATAGGGTCACTTTTAGTTGGAATTGACTTGACAGCAGTAGATTTGATTTGTGGGTGTGTCGTAGGGCATTCTTAGATGCCTACCTAGCATATACGTCCTTCTGAAAACTATCTATCACTCAAGGTTCTGGCTGAAGGATGAACAGATATCCTATTTGGGGACCATGTGATTTTTCCTCATCTCCTAAGGCTAAACCTTGAATAGCTTGTTGACTCAAAGAGGGCCAGTCATATAATCTGCCCCAGGAATTTAAAATTGGGACATAGAAAATCTAGTTAAAGGGTATTGGGCATGGGATCTGAGAAGTCAAGAAAGAACTATAATCATGGAAGCTATTGCCTGCGTCATGCATGCCAAGGCAGAAAAAATCAGTCTACATAAGAAATGAAAAAGATATGCTGAAAAAAGTGGAGATGGAAATACTTGTTCTATAAAGATAGAGAAGTCTAAATTTTATTCTTCTAGTTCCTAAGATCTATATTTCCTTTTTACCCCAGATTGATGTTTTCTCTATTTTTATTCCAAGCTAGTCAGAGAGAGTTTTTATTTATTAAGACTAATCTACTCCTGACAAAGATGATTTAGAGTTCCCTTTCAACGGAACCACATTGACCCTGCAAGTATCCTTTAGCCACTTGTTGGCTAGAGCATAGCGGGACCATCTTGTGACGGAAACTAAACACATTGTCACCATCCCACCTTATGCTTTCTTCTCTGCCCCCACCCCCTAACATATACTCCCTCCAAAGAAGTCCTAGTGATGCAATGGTTAAAACACTTAGTACTACCTGAAAGGTTGCTGGCTTGAACCCACCAACTTCTCCATGGGATAAAGATATTGTGGTGCTTCCATGAAGATTTTCAACCTTGGAAACCTTATGGGGCAGTTCTACTGTGTCCTATAGGGTCACTATGAATCAAAACCAACTCTAAAGTAGTGGATGGCTTATATTCCCTCCACTGTCCTTCTCAAAAGGAGCCCTGGTAGCGTAGTGGTTACGAATCGGGCTGCGAACCACAAGGTCAGCAGTTCAAAGCTACCAGTGGTTCCGCGGGAGAAAGATGAGGCATTCTGCTCCCGTAAAGATTGACAGCCTCAGAAACCCTGTACAGGGTCACTATGAGTCGGAGCCAACTCCATGGTACTTAACAACAACAACATCCTTCTTCTCAACAATTTTTACTCTGTACCCTGGCATGCATACTCTGTGGTAGGTGAAAGCCCCTACTTTCTTTGCCTTCCCATTTCTTGCTAAATGGAAACACAAGTGTCTCTGAAAGTCATATTTTCAATTCAGCTCATTCAAAACAGAAAATACTCATTCTCTCAAATCATGTATGCCATGGATGATGAAAAAGAATCTGCATGCTCCTAGTTTTTTCCTCTACTACACCAGTGCTGTTCCTTACCACAAAACCCTATTTTGTCTTATAAACCAGACATCATTCACATCACTTTCTTGTTGCTTATTTATTAGGGGGTGTGTGCTGGATCGATTTATTGCAATCATCAAAATACTGTTCTACATGGTAGCAATATCTGCTACAAAATTTCCAAGAATTCTGTTCTGCATTTGATTACTGTATGCAGTTATACCTCAATATAAAAAAAAAGTATTTCTACTTGGAGCATCTTGAATGATTTCTATTTACTGATCCAGACCTTAAGGGGAGAATATTTTTGTTTCTAATCCTGATGACTTCTTTACATGTGGAGGAAGCACCACTAGCTTTTTCTAGTCCTAGCCTTTCTGGTGTGGCACTGTAGGATAAGCACTGGACTGATAACCACAACATCAGTGTTTCAAAACCACCAGCTACTCCTTGGAAACCCTAAACAGGGTTGCTACTAGTTGGAACCAATTCTATGGCACTTCACAACAACAGCCTTTTTCTTCCCCCTCACTGAGAAGGATTGACCAAATGAGTCTGATTAAGGAGCTGGGATTGCATACACCTGCCTCTTTCTCTTTCCTTTGCTTCAAAAATCATGTTCTTCCCTGTTCTCTAATAACCAGGCTTTCCAAGGACAAGCCTGTAGTGTTCTAGAGCCTCCTAAGTCTGGGTGTTCAATATTAGACAATACACTTGTCAGAAGATATAAGCCACATTATTCAACAGTAATCTAATCAGAAATAAAGATCATATTTTGACCACCATCAATTTTAATTCTTGTATCATTCTTAATTGGCTTCAAATTTAGATTGGAAAAAGATGGTGTTTATGTGATCCCATAAAACTCCAAAACTATAATTAGTTACTTGCTGGTAATACTCCCATTTACAAGTAGCACTTCAACAATCTTTCTCTTTATTTCCATGTTCCACCATGGACCTGTATATTTTCATTTGAAGGTGGTCAATTCAATAACCCAGCTCCAGATTTTCTTGGTCCTTCTAAGAGTTCTTACCTTCACTGTACCCATTCCCTCTGCCCTGCCCTGATCCATACCAAATTTTAAATTCTATCTTTTTCACTTCCATCTTCAAAGTGTTCAACCTTCTCATTTCATTATTGCCTCTAGTCTCAAGTGTGTGATAGCTCTCGACATGTCCTTTTTTCCCAGGCTGACCAGGACAATCAGATTTCCCTCCCTTCATAAATAGTCTATAGTCTATGGTTATCAATCAATATGTTTTTGTCTAGTAACTCAAATTCCTTCCTCTTTATTTCTTTAGCCATTCACCCTAAAGCAAATCTGAAAACATAGATCAATTCAACTCTTTAACTATCGTATTCTTCAACAGTTGTGTGCTGATCGAGAAAACTAATGATTTTCTGGATTGATGCCACTCCTGATGTAAGTAACTTCAGCTGGAAAATTCATTGCTGCTCTGTAATCTTTGTGCATTTCCCTTGTCTGAGTTTCATCTAATTCACTTCTACTACAAGCCACCACATTCCTTAAATTCCTTAACCCATCCCTTTTCCCTATACTTTGCAACAGACTTTGCTCCCTACATCATAAAGACAATAATGGTCACTGGGTAAAATGTCTACAGATTTCTACCCATCTTATTACAGGCAGTTGCATCCACTACCATTCGTAATTCCTTCCATTGGCTTTAGAGGAAGAAAGGGACCTATCTAAAGCATATCCTCCATTCTTACATATGTTTTCACTCACTCATACTCTAAGGACTCTGGATCCAGCAATAGGTTCCCCTTTCACTATTGCTCATATAACATGAGGGAATGAACAGACTTGAGTCTCTGCTATTTTAAAATATACCATCCCTTGTCTCTTCATTCATTAGCAATCTCCTCCAGATCAGTAAGACTCCAAAATATCTCTACATTCCTTTCATTTCATCTTTTCAACCCAATGTAACATCTTCCATCATAGGCATCCTGTTATTTAATTCATTTCATACTTAATTCTCAGTGTCTTGTGATACTACTGGCCATATTTTCTTTGAAATTCTCTTTTAACTTTTTATTGTGAATTGAATGAAGGTTTACAAAGAATATCACCAACTTTACATTCATTAATGATATTCTTTTTTTTTCTCTGAGACTCTTTATGATCTGTTTTCTTCTGATTCTCCTTCACCTATTTTGATCATTCTCATTATACTTCTTAAACATTTTCCACTGTGTGCTACTTAAATGATTAATGTTCTGCTCTCAAGTCCCTTCCTTTTTCAATATTTAAACTCCCCTTGCATGAAGGTGTCAGTGTTCACAAGTTCATATACTGTGTATACACATATGGCACCAAGATCTTTGCCTCCTACTTAGACATTTTCTTGATTTTGGTCAAAGCTCTTTGCCATACATGTTTATCTCAAATATCTCTCTTGTTGTTTATTGGTTGCGAAGTTAAATGCCATCAAGTTGGTTCTGACTCATAGCAATCCTGTTGTTGTTGTTGTTGTTAAGTGCCGTCGAGTCGGTTCCGACCCATAGCGACCCAGTACAAGGTTTCCGAGGGTGTAAATCTTTACGGGAGTAGAAAGCCTCATCTTTCTCCCGCGGAGCGGCTGGTAGTTTCGAACCACTGACCTTAAGGTTCGCAGCCCGATTCGTAACCACTACGCTACCAGAGCTCCATAGCAATCCTAGATACCTCAATTATGTTTGAGCACTCTCCAAACATAATTTACCTCCATCGAACATAAAACCTTATATAATTGTTGTTTATTAACACTGTGAAGGCAGTTATATCTACTGAGTAGCCGAAACTAGCAACTTCTAAGTCATCCTCTACTCCCCTCTTACGCTCATATTCACCTTTCACTGCCTTTCCTTTTCCTATCTTATATTGCACATATTTACCACCTTCTTATCATTTCTACAGTTGGTGGAACATTTATTACTTATACAATTGCAGATGTTCCTAACTGGTTTCCTGCATCTATCCTTGGCTTTGTCCAATCCATCCTATGCACTGACCAAATGGAAATTTTTCTAGTATGCAAATTCCAAGAAAGTAAGCCAGGAACAAAACACATCTTTTGGACCTCATGATCTCTACATGTTGAACCTTTTGGATCCTGGAGACAGAGTGCTGTGACACCAGAGAAGTGAGGATCAAATATATGCTGCATATTTCTGATTCTGCATTGTTTACTGTTATCTTCCCTCATAAGCCTTATTTATAATAATGAAGATTATCAGTAACTTCTGTGTGACTATTACAACAGATAATGTTGTTGTTCTTCTGTTGTTCTACAATCTAGCTGGTTCCAACTCACAGCAACCCCATGCAAAGCAGAATGAAACTCTGCCCAGTACTGTACCATCCTTATAATGATTACACTTGAGCCAAGGCTGCTGACACTGTGGCAGTCCATATCCTTGGGGTCTTCCTCTTTTTCACTGACCCTCCACTGTACATCCAGAAATAAGAAAGCAGAAGGAATAGAAGCAAATACTGTTGAATGATGATGCATGAAGGGGATTGTAATCATTGCAATGAAAAGATCAGTATAAAACCGATGTTCTCCCATATAAACTATCACTCAATTCACAATAAAAACTTTAGAGAGTAAGTACAAAAAATTAAATTAAGCCTCACTACACTGACTTCTAAGGAGTATTCTAGTTGTACTTTTCCCAACATAGATTTGCTTGCTCTTCTGGCAGCCCATGGTACTTTCAATGTTCTTCACCAATGTCATAATTCAAAGGCATCAATTTTTCTTCCATCTTCCTTATTCAGTATCCAACTTTCACACACATATGAGGCAACTGGAAATACCATGGCTTAGGTCAGATGCACCTTAATTCAAAGAGATTTTTGCAGCAGAGTTGCCTAATCCAATATGTTCTTTGATTTCTTGACTGCTGTTTCCATTAGTGTTGATTTGTTGATTGTGGATCCAAGCAAAAGGAAGACTATACAAACTTCAATCTTTTCTATATTTATCATAATATAATTCATTGGTCCAGATGTGAGGAGCTTTGTTTTCTTTACATTGAGGTCCAATCCATACTGAAGGCTGTATTCTTTGATCTTTATCAGTAAGCATTTCAAGTCTTCCTTATTTCCAGCAAGCAAGGTTGTATCATTGCATATCACAGGTTGTTAATGAGTCTTCCTCCAATTCTGATGCCACAATCTTTTTCATATAATCCAGATTCTCAGCTAATTTGCTTAGAATACAGATTTAAGAAGTATGGTAATTTAAAAATACAATCCTGGTGCACACCTGTCCTGGTTTTAAACCATTCATTATCCCCTTGTTCTGTTTAAATGACTACCTCTTGGTCTATGTACAGGTATCTCATAAGCACAGTTAAGTGTTCTGGAATAGCCATCTTCACAATGTTATTAATTAATCATCATTGTACATATAGTTAAAAGCCTTTTCATATTCAATAAAGCACAAGTAAACATCTTTCTGTTATTTTCTGCTTTCAACCATGATCCATCTGATGCCATCAATGGTATCCTTAGTTCCATGTCCTCTTCTGAATCTGGTTAGAATTTCTGGCAGTTCCCTGTCAATGTACTGTTGCAACCCTTTAAAAAATGCCTTCAGCAAAATATTTACTTGCATGTTATATTAAGGATATTATTTGAAGATTTTCACATTCCATTGGGTTACCTCTCTTAGGAATGAGCAGATATAAGTATCTAATCCAATCAACTGGCCAGGTAGTTGTCTTCCACTTTTCTTGCCATAGATAAGTGAGCACTTCCAGTACTGTGTCAGTTTGTTGAAATATTTCTATTTCTATCCTGTTAATTTCTGGAGCCTTGGTTTTGTTGTTTTTTGTTTTTTTTTGCCAATGCCTCCAATGCATCTTGAGCTTCTTTTTTCAGTATCATTGATTCTTGATCATACGTTAACTCTTGAAATGATTGATTCTTAACCACTTCTTTTTGGTACAGTGGGCCTTTGTATTCTTTCCATCTTATTTTTATGCTTTGTGCATCATTAAATATTTTGAGCATAGAATCCTTCAATATTGCAAGTGGAGGCTAGGATTTTTTAGTTCAGTTCTTTCAACTTGAGAAATGCTAAGGATGTTCTTCCACTTTGGTTTTTTAACTTCAATTCTCTGGACATTTCATTCTAATACTTTACTTTGTTTTCTTGAGCTCATTTTGAATGTTTCTGTTCAATTCTGTAACATCTTTTGTCTTCCTTTTCCTTTATCTTCTCTATGCTCAAGAGAAACTTTCAGAGTCTCTTCTGACATCCTTTTTTGTCTTTTTCATGATTTTTTGCTTTCTTCCTGTATGATGTTCTTGTTGTCATCCATAAATTTTCTGTACTATGGTCATCAATGTCTAACGTATCAAATCTGTTCTTAAGGTGATCTCTAAATTCAGGTGGGATATATTCAAGGTCATATTCTGACTTACATTAACTTGCTTTCCTTTTCTTCAGCACCAGACTGAACTTGTATGTGAGCAATTTATGGTCTGTTCCACAGTCTGTCTCTGGCCTTGCTTTGACTGATGATATGGTGCTTTTCCACTGTCTCTTTCCACAGATATAGTCAATTTGATTCCTGTGTAATCTGTCTGGTGAGGTCCATGCTTATAGTCATCTTTTATGTTGTGTAAGAAAGGTATTTGCAAATAATATGTCACTGGTCTTGAAAATTTCTATCATGCAACCTCCAGCATCATTTCTATCACCAAGACCATATTTTCCAACTACTGATCCTTTCTCTGTTTCTAATCTTCACATTAAAGTCACCAGTATTTATCAGTGAATCTTGATTGCATATTTGATCAACTTCAGCCTGAAGATGTTGGTAGAATTCTTCAATTTTATCATCACTGACTTTAGTGGTTGGTGTGTAAATTTGAATAATAGTGGCTTTAACTGTACCTCCTTATAAGTATATGGATATTATCCTATCACAGACATTGTACTTCAAGATCAATCTTGAAATTTCTTTTTGATGATGAATGCCATTCCTCTTCAATTTGTCATTCTTGGCATAGTAAACCATATGATTGTCAGATTTAAAATGATCAAAACTAGTCCATTTCAGCTCACTAATGCCTTGGATATTGATTTCTATGTGTTCCATTTCATTTTTTGACAACTTCCAATTTTCCTAAATTCATACCATACATATCATGTGTTGATTATTAATGGATATATGCAGTTGTACATCCATTACTCATTTTGAACTGTGTCCCATCAGCAAATGAAGGTCCTGAAAGCTTTACTTCATTCACATCATTATGGATTACTTTAAGAAGGTAGTTTCTCCCCAGTAATTTTTTTAGTGCCTTCCAACCAACAGGGCTCATCTTCTGGCACTATATCTGAAAATCTTCTGCTGCTATTCATAATTTTTTCATCTTCAAGCTCTAGGTGTGATAATGTTCTGCTGCTGGTTAGAGGGTTTTCAGTAGCTAAACATTCAGAAGTGGTCAATCCCACCTTCTTCTTGGTCTGTCTTAGTCTGGAAGCTCTACTGATACCTGTCCTTGCTGGTATTTAAAATACTGGTGGGATCGCTTCCAGTATCACAGCAACATGCAAGCCACCACAGTATGACAAACTGACAGATGAGTGCTGGTCAACAGATTATTGAACCCAGAAAAAAAGTAGAATGCTTTAGAAGGGACATTTGTTGTTTTTTAGGGTGGAGGCATGCCTGACTTTCATTTCAAAGGAATTGACCTTAGGCTGATGTTGAGTTTGTTTTTCCATCCCCTTTGTGAAGTAAGAGGAGAAGAAGTCACAAACAATCTCCACATCAATTTACCAATTGTATAAATAGCTTCTTTTAGACAGAGCAGCACAACCCTATGATGTTAAGGTTAAAGATGTCTTATATGTCCAACTTTTCCACAATGCTATACCACTCCAAAGGAGATCTGATAGTGTGGTGGTTGCAGAACGGGCTGTGAACCACAAGGGCAGAAGTTTGAAATTGCCAGCTGTTTCATGGGAGAAAGATAAGACTTTCTGCTCCCATAAAGACTTACCACCTCAGAAACCCTGTACAAGGTTGCTATAAGTAGAAATGACTCCACAGCACATACCCACCAACCACCATACCACTCCAATGTTTCCATTATCAACTGCTACTCCTATCATCATTATTCTACCTCATTTCTTAGAGTTCCATAATTCACTGCAATATCTCACAGAGTTCATGAGCCATCAAGGAAATGACT
This sequence comes from Chrysochloris asiatica, assembly GCF_000296735.1. Lineage (NCBI taxonomy): Eukaryota > Metazoa > Chordata > Mammalia > Afrosoricida > Chrysochloridae > Chrysochloris > Chrysochloris asiatica. The sequence goes on from NW_006408618.1 coordinate 8,924,775, forward strand.
CACATGATTGTAAGGGCTGGCAAATCAAGTCAGGTGATAGGACACTGGCTCAAGTCCAAAGAACCAGAGATCTGAAAAGGTGAGTCAGATGCAGGATCCAGAGCAAAAGAACAAACTTTATCTACGTGTTACTGCAGTCTCCTGTCTTGCTCAGTGCAGGCTACAGAGATTCAAAATGCCCAAAAGTGAAAGAAGTTCTTACTTAGTTGTTCCAGTGGAGGAGTGCCAGGAAATGAAAAGTAGAAAATGAAAATCTTCACAACTGAACCATCAAACAGCATCATCATGATAAAAGGAGAAAATACTGAAATTGTGAAAGATTCCCTTTTACTTGATCCACAATCAATGCTCATGGAAGGAACAGTCAAGAAATCAAATGACGTATTTCATTGAAGAAATCTGCTGCAAATGACCTCTTTACAGTGTTAAGGAGCAAAGATATCATTTTGAGGATTAAGGTTTATCTGACCCAAGTCATGGTATTTTCAGTCATCTCATATGCATGCAAAAGCTAAATAAGGAAGATAAATGAAGAGTTGATGCATTTGCATTATGGTATTAAATATACTATGGACTACCAGATATTGGAGTCCTAGTGTGGTGTTGCGGGTTAATGTGCTGGACTTCAAAGTCAGTATGAACTGCAAGATTGGTGGGTTCAAGCTCATCAGCTGCTCCTCAGAAACCCTTTGCAGGGTTGCTATAGGTTGTAACCAACTCAAGGGCACTTAACAACAACAACAAGCCAAAAGATT
>NW_006408618.1:8925849-8927738 GCF_000296735.1 Chrysochloris asiatica
CATTCCATGGGAGAAAGATGAGGTTTTCTGCTCCCATAAAGTTTTACAGCCTTGAAAACCCTATACAGGGTTGTTATGAGTTGGAACCAACTCCATGGCACACCACCACCACACCACCACCTAGGGTTACTATGAGTTGAGAAATGACTTGACAAGACCTAACAACATCCTTTCCCTGTCCAATCCATCCTATACACAGATACCAAGAAAATCTTTCTAATATTCAACTTTGATCATGTCACTCAAGATCTTGTTCAGCCTTCCCACTGTCCTTAGAAAGAAGTTCCAATGTCTTAGCATATCCTGTCACACATCTTATTTAACTATGAACCAATGCCAACCAACTGGAAAATGGGAGGCAGACCAGGAATTGGAATCCAATATCCTTGGATATTGTTCTACCGCACCACCACGTTCACGTACAGAACCATCATGTTAGAGAACCTGCGTGATCTCTCACAGGAATATGAAAGCTATGGACAGCTCAATATTCCTAGTCATTTCTGTCTTCTAAGGTATCTTCTTAACTCAGTGAGCTAACCAAGAGTCCCCATCACCAGATTATAGTTGGCCAAGTTAGGCTAAGGCAGCATCAGGATCCCAATAAATTCTTGAGAAAAGAGGACAGTTCCAAGATGATAAAACATTACTTAGAAAGCTGCAAAGGAAGGACTGAGAAGTAGCCACCCAAGAAGGCACACCTTTGTCTGCAACTAGTTTCTATGTAGCCCCAAATATTGTCTAACTTGGAGTCTTTTCAAATATCCAATCTCCAGCTAAGACATTTGTTATCATGTGTTTACATGGGTGTGGGGGGAGGATTTTATTATTATTATTATTATTATTATTTTATGGTTGTCTGGCATTTAAGTTAATGAATTTCTTCCCTGTCCTAAAGAAATTAAAACTAAATTTTTCAGTCTTTCTGGCCTATGGTTTTGTGGGGCCATGACATTTAAATACCTCTTGTTGGTATTCCTTTAAGTAGTGAGTTTAAGTCAGAATTCTGTCCTGACATTTAGATATAAATAAGAAGATGGGGCACATGAAGGAATCTAGAAGGCACAATCAATACTACTCAGTCACCTCAGTGCAGACAAGACCTAGAAAGTGTGTCCAAGGCTTCCCTACATTCCAGTTTATTCTGTGGAACTCTTGAACTTACTCCCATGTCATTCCCTGTCAGGGGAGCCTGCTTCACTGAAAGCAATATCTACACACAGTCGTCTAAGCAGAAGTTCAACACACCACTTTCAAGACTTGCTGGGGCTTGTTTCTCAGCTCTTTGACAGGAGACAATGGAGGAAACATGACTGTGCATTCCAGGGAGGTGTGACAGTGCAGTTAGTAAGTCAGCAGGAGCCTCAGAACCCAGTCATGAACACAGATTTTGTGAAAAAGCCTGAAGGTGTTTGCCGCAACTTACACTATTTTTTTTTTTTCTCATTCAAAGAAGTTGGTGTAAAGTCATTTAATTACCTTGTGTTAAGTGAACACCTAATTACATCAAGCTGGTGAACTCCAGGCTCCCAAGGGCTGACTATTGTTGTTGTTGAGTACCATGGAGTTGGTTCTGACTCATAGTGACCCCGCACAGGGTTTCCAAGGCTGTAAATCTTAATGTGAACAGAATGCCTTGTTTTTCTCCCGTGGAACCACTGGTAGTTTTGAACTGCCGACCTTGAGGTTATAAGGTTTGTAACCAGTACGCTATCAGATCCTCCTTTAAAGCACTCCCTTTGCCTTTTCTCCTCACCCTCAAAATGTGGGTCTTTTAAGTTGTCTTAAAAACAAAGTTAACAAATAAGTAAAAATAGTTGTAAAGAAACGTACTAGAATTATCCTATATCAAATGAAATAAGGGCACTATTCCTTAAAGTTTTAAAAAA
>NW_006408618.1:8927838-8935756 GCF_000296735.1 Chrysochloris asiatica
GATGGCACCTGACAACAACAACAACATCTGGCCAATAAATTGGTAATGCCCAAATACTCCTGTTTAAGTCTGCTTTTCTCAGTTATGTTACATTTTGTTCCTTGGTTATCTCAGCCATACCTGTGACTTTAATTGCCATGTTTGCCCAGGAACCTCACAGATTTCTCTCTTTGACAGACAGTGCTCTCCTCTAAGTTGATGATATATATATCTACACTTCCGTGATACTCCTCTTGATGCTACCAATGCAATACCCACTCAGCCTCTTTCCTGCCCAATATGATTTCCATCCATGGTTCTCCATGTAGAAGCATGACTCCACAAGACAGTTCCAAAAGCCAAAAATTTGACAACATCCTTGACTATTACCTCTCTTCATTCCTAATATTCAATCCCTCAGCAACTCTTATCAAGTTTACCTCTTGCTATTTACTGAATATGTGACCTCTCCATCTCCTTGAGTACCACACTATTTCAAGATATGATAACTTTTCATCTTCAATATCATACTCTCCTAACTGGTCTTCCTGTATTCACACTGCTTCCTTCCTGGTGTAGTACTGTGGGATAAACACTGGACTGCTAACCACAAGGTTGGTGGTTCAAACCTACCAACCACTCTGTGGCACTTAATAGTATCAACAACAGCCTTCCTCCAACCCATTTTCCTAAAATCTGAAGAGATCTTGACAAACAGCAATGCATTTCTGTTACTGTCATGCACTTAACATAGTTAAGTGACTCTTTATTGTTCTTATGATAAAAAGTAAAATCCCTTCTGTGTATCCTAATTTCTCCAGATTTACTTCTCACATTGCTCTCCATTACTCTATGACCTCTGATTCCAACGGAAATGTTCTGTTTTTCAAATGGGACCTACCACAGGGCCTTTGAACTACAATTGACACTGTCCTTTTTGTCTGGAGTACTACTTCCTTTAGTTCTCAGCCTTACCAAATGTGAATACACATCTTCACTATTGGCTTCTTCACTCATGTAACAGAACACAAACAAAATTTCCTATGGGAACTCTTCCCTGTGTAACTGCAAAGGGTTTTAAGTCACCTGCCACTGCTACAGACAATACTCAGAGACAGGTCTCAGAGTTAAGAGCAAAAAACAACAACAACAACACATTACTGAGTCTCAATACACAGGATAACACAGAAGCAGGACTCAACAAGGTCTGCCTCTCCAACTGGATTACAATCTGGGGTTATTAAACAGAAACAAAATTAGGATTACAAAGCTTGTGGTCAAGTATTGGATTTTTTTTTCTATTCTGGTAGTTCAGGTGGTCATGTCCTGTTGTTGTTAGGTGCCATTCAGTCAGTACTGACTCATAGTGAAACTATGCACAGCAGAATGAAACACTGCCCAGTCCTGAGCCAACCTCACAACTGTTGCCACACTTGAGCCCATTGATGCTGCCACTTTACCAATCCATCTCAGTGGGGGTCTTCCTCTTTTTCTCTGACCTTTCACCTTACCAAACATGATATCCTTCTCCAGCGTTTTGTCCCTCCTGACAATATGTCTAAAGTATGAGAGATGAAGATTGGCCAACCTGGCCTCCAAGGAGCACTCTGGCTGAACTTCTTCCAACACAGATTTGTTTCTTCTTTTGGCTGCACAGGGCACTTTCAATATTCTCCTCCAACACCATAATTCAAAAGCATCAACTATTCTATGGTCTTCCTTATTCACTGTCCAGCATTTGCATGCATATGAGGCTATTGAAAATAACATGGCCTGGGTCAGGTGCACAATAGTCCTCAAGGTGACATCTTTGCTCTTCAACAATTTAAAAAGATCTTGTGCAGCAGATCTGTCTAATGCAATATATCATTTATCTCTTGACTGCTGCTTCCAGGATTGTTGATGGTTGATCCAAGAAGAATGAAGTCCTTGACAACTTCAGTCTCTTTTTTGTTGATAAGAATGTTGTTTATTGGTCCAATGGTGAGGATTTTTGTTTTCTTTACATTGAACTGCAATCCATACTGAAGGCTGTGTTCTTCGATTTTCATCAGTAAATGTTTTAAGTCCTCTTCATTTTCAGCAAACAAGGTTGTATTATCTGTATATCACAGGTTGTTAATGCATCTTCCTCTAATCCTGACACCACATTTTTCTTCATAGAACCGAGCTTCTTGGATTATTTGCTCAGCATACAGGTTGAATAAGTATGGTGAAAGAATACAACCTTGTCGCACACCTTTATAATTTTAAACCATTCAGTGTTCCCATGTTCTGTTCAAACAACTGCTTCTTGGTATATGTACAGATTCCTCATGAGCACAATTAAGTGCTCCTAAATACTCATACTTTGCAATGTTGTCCATAACTTGTCATGATCCACACAATCGAAAGCCTTTGCGTAATCAATAAAGCACAAGTAAACTTCTTTCTGGCATTCTCTGCTTTCAGCAAAGATCTATTGAACATCAGCAATGATATCCCTCATTCTACATCCTCTTCTGAATCTGTCTTGAACCTCTGGAAGTTCTCTGTCAATGTATGATTGCAGCTATTTCTGTATTACCTTGAGTAAAACTTTACTCACATGGGATATCAAAGATATTGTCTGATGATTTATGTACTCTGCTGGGTTACCTCTCTTTGGAATGGGCACAAATAATAGATCTCTTCCAATCAGATGGCCAGATATTTGTCTTCCAAATTTCTTGGCATAGATGAGTGAGTGCCTCCTGTGCTGCCTCACTTTCTTGAAAGATTTCAATTTGTATTCCATCATTTCCTGGTGCCTTGTTTTTTGCCAATTACTTCAATACACCTTGGATTTCTTCCTTCAGTAGCATTGGCTCTTGATCATATGCTACCTCTTGAAATGGTTGAACATCAATCATTTCCTTTTGGCACAATGACTCTGTGTATTCCTTCCATCTTCTTTTTATGCTTTCTGCATCATTCAATAATTTTCCCAGAGAATCTTTCAATAACAAAAGTTGAGTTTTGAATTATTTCTTCTGTTCCCCCAGCTTGAGAAATTCTGAGTGTGTTCTTCCTTTTTGGTTTTCTGACTCCAGATCTTTGCACATTTCCTTGCAATATTTTACTTTGTGTTCTTGAACTGACCTTTGAAATTTTTATTCAGCTCTTGTACCTTCTTTCATCCATTTGCTTTAGGATCTCTATGCTGGAGAGCAAGTTTCAGTGTTTCTTCTGACATCCATTTTGTCCTTTTCCTTCTTTCTTGTCTTCTTAATGAAGTTTTGCTGTCTTCCTGTATGATGTTGTTGATATCATCCCCAACTGTTCTGGTCTTCAGTCTTTAGTGTTTAATGTATCGAATCTGTTCTTCAGATGATCTCTAAATTCAGATGGGATACATTCAAGGTCATATTTTGGCTCTTGTGAACTTGTTTGCATTTTCTTCAGCTTCAGTCTGAATTTGCATATGAACAATTGATCATCTGTTCCATAATCTGCCCCTGGCCTTGTGTTGGCTGATGATATGGAGTTTTTCCACTGTCTCTTCCCACTTGTTTGTCAGTTTGTTGTGCTGTGGTTGCTTGTGAGTTGCTGTGATTCTGGAAGCTATGCCACGGGTATTTTAAATAGCAGCAGGGTCACCCATGGTGGACAGGTTTCAGATGAAGACAGACAAGGAAGAAGGAGAGACGAACTACTTCTGAATATTTAGTCACTGAAAACCTTATGAATAGCAGAGACACACTGGAAAATGAGCCCCTCAGGTTGGAAGGCACTCAAAATGTGACTAGGGAAGAGCTGCCTCTTCAAAGTAGAGTTGACCATAAAGATGCAAATGGAGTAAAGCCCTCAGGACTTTCATTTGCTGTTGGAGCACAACTCAAAATCAAGAGAAAAAACTGTAAACATCCATTAACAATAGGAACATGGAATGTACAAAGTATGACTCTAGGAAAATAGGAAATTGTCAAAAATTAAATGGAACATATAAACATCAATATTTCAGGCATTAATGAGCTGAAATGGAATGGTATTGGCCATTTTGAATCTGACAACCACATAGCTTACTCTGTCAGAATTGATAAATTGAAGAGGAATGGTGTTGCATTCATTGTCAAAAAGAACATATCTAGTTCAACCATGAGGTACAATGCTGTCTGTGATAAGATAATATCCATGCACCTAGAGGGAAGACCAGTTAATAACACTATTATTCAAATTTACACATCAACCACTAAAGCCAGAAAGGATGAAATAGAATAATTCTACCAGCTTCTTCAATCTGAAATTGATCAAACATGCAATCAAGATGTATTGATCATTACTGGCGATTGGAAAGCAAAGGTTGGGAGCAAAGAGGAAGAATCATTAGTTGGAAAATATGGCCTTGGTGATAGAAATGATGCTGGAGATCACATGACAGAATTCTGCAAAACCAATGTCCTGGACATAGCAACCATTTAAACTGTTCCTGTTTGCCAATTTCACCTTTATTCTTGGGAGAAGAGTTGTCCCCCTCATGAGGACCAAAAGTTCTGCTTTGGAAATTGAAAAAGAGTGATTAATTATGGAATGTACTCAGGGAGATGTTGATGTAGCTATACATTAACTATAGCCCTGATATAAGATGGTTATTTTGGCTCCTTTTTTCTTTAAGCTAAGCTAAGCCATATGATAAACTGGACTGTGAACCACTAGATCCATGACTCAAGCCTGCCAGCTGCTCCAAAGGAGAAATATGAGGTTGTCTGCTCTTTTGAAGATTTAAAACCTTGAAGCCCTTATATAGGGTCACTATGAGTAAAAAACAATTCAATGGGACTTAACAACAACTTACTTGATGTCCCCATTTCTTAGTTCCCTCATTTCAAGATTCACAAGACTATTAAGAGGACCATGTGAGAAAATGTCTCTGAAGTGACAGCTCAGTATATGGATAGGCCTGGGATTTGGTGCTTTCATGTTGTAGGATTTGGGGATTTAGAACACGTACTGGGGACATGAAACCAGTTGCTTTCAAGTGGATTCTGATTCATGGCAATTTTATGCATATCAGAGAAGGACTGGGATCAATTGAGATTTCAGTGGCTGATTTTTCAGAAGTAAATCACCAAGTCTTTGTTCTCTGGGTGAGCGTGAACTTCCAACTTTTTTGTCAAGCACTCAGACACAAGGTCCCTGTTCTCCAATATCATATTCAGAGCAACATACTGGAAAGAATGAGTTTCAGGGCTGCCCACTTACCCTTTACCTATGAGAAAATTTCAGAAAAAGCTAGGCACCTATCTTGTGCTACTCAGAAATACTGAATTGATGGTAGAAATACTATCTCTGTTACCATCCCAGATAAAAATCATTAGAATCAGCAAAGCTTGCTGGTATTGAGTACTTTCTTGTCAAGCATTATGATATAAGATTTACATTATTCATTTCATCTTCATAGTCTTTCTATGATGTATTAAGTTGAACTATATATAATCATCAATATATGACCTACCAGAATTATATATGTTTAAATCTAACAGATAAGATTAGCTTATTTTAAAGATGAGAGGGAAAAATTATAAGATCTTGGATGGGAACCCCAGCAGCCTGATTCCAAAGTCATGGGATAGAAGCTAGAAACCATGTATCTGACAATTAACATGATTTAGACTCTACAGATCAGTTGCTGTTGAGTTGATTCCAACTCATTGTGCCATGATCTGTGTTAGAATAGAACTGTGCACCCTAGGGTTTTTGATGGTTGAGTTTTCAGAAGTAGATCAGCAAGTCTTTCTTCCAATATGCCTTTGGATAGATTCAAACCTCGAATCTTTTAATTAACAGCCAAGTGCTTATGAACCACCCAGAGACTCCATTATACTTCATAATTTACCTATACGTGTTACTTTCACATCCCTCAACAGTGCCTTTGTATGTATTAAGAGAAAGCCTCTACAAAATCAAGTGGGTTTGTAAGATGGTCTCTAAAGGCAGACTATGTTCGACTTCATACCCAAATCCAGGGAGAAGTGCAGTTCCAAGGATGGTGTGAGGGGCAGTAGTGCTAAGGAGGAAAGAACCTAGGCTGAGTTTCTAGATCCTACAAGAATGAGAATGAGGAAATGAGAGGATGAAGAGCCCAGCATGGGCTTCTTGACAAGTTAAAGATGGAATTTCTGACAAGCACCAAACCCCGTTAACCTCTGTGATCATGCCTTCCCATGCCTTGAGGCACAAAAACATACATCTTTGCCTTTTGCTTAGTCTGAATATTATCACAGAAACACTGTTAGAACTGACGGAAACATTATGGAGCACATATCCCAGCCATATCTCTTTCTTTTTTAAAGAAACATTGTTATTGGTAGGTTCCTTTAAGTCAGTTCCAACTCATAGGTACTGTATGCATCACAGAATGAAACACTGCCTAGTCCCGTGTCCTCCTCACAATTGTCATTATTTTTGAGCCCATTGCTGCAGCCACTGTGTCAATCCATCTCATTAAAGGTCTTTCTCTTTCAACACTGCCTAGTCCCGTGTCCTCCTCACAATTGTCATTATTTTTGAGCCCATTGCTGCAGCCACTGTGTCAATCCATCTCATTAAACGTCTTTCTCTTTCCTGCAGACCCTCCATTTTTCCAAGTATGACATGGTAAAATATATCTACCATAACATTTGACCTTAATTGCATTTAAAGTGCTGTGAAATCATTACCACTTTCTATTTCCAAAACTCTTTCAACATCAGTGACAGAAATTCTGTATCCATTAAGCACAACCACTCATCCTATCTTCTCACAAACCCTGGTATTCTTTAATTGTCTGTTTCTGAATCTGCATAGTTTAACTATTTCAAATAGGTGGAATCTTATTTATCCTTTTGTGTTTGCTGATTGCACTTAGCATAATATTTTCATTGTTCATTCATGTCATAGCATGTATCAGAACTCCATTTCTATTCAGGGCTGTATAATATTCCATTGCATAAAACTATGGGTTGAATTGTATTCCCCCAGCTATGTATTGAAATCCTAACCCTATAAATATGACCCTATTTTGAAAAATGTTTTACTTTTGTTCTTTACAAGAGACCACACCAGAGCAGGTTGAATGCTAAATCTGACCACTTCTGAATTATAAAAAGATCTGAATACACAGAGATACATACAGGTGGAACACATCATATGAAAAACACAATTAGCAGATGCATCTACAAATGCAAATGCTTCAAGGATTGCAGGGTATTAGAAGTTGAAACAAACAAAGAAGGACCCCCTCCTACAGCCACACCCTGAATTCAGAGTTTAAGAAATGTGAGAAAATAAATGTTTGTTCTTTAAGGAGGGGGTCATTCAGTTTCCATGTATCTGACTTTATTTCCTTGGTCTTCCTATTGTTGATTTCTAATTTTATAGCACTGTGATCTGAGAAGATGTTTTGTAGTATTTTGATTTTTGTAAATGTATGAAGACTTGTTTTGTGGCCTATCATATGGTCTATTTTGGAGAAAGTTCCCTGTGCACTGGAAAAGACTGTATTGTGCTGTTGTTGGGTTGAATGCTCTGTACACATCTATAAGGTCAAGTTGGTTGATTGTATTGCTTAGTTCCTCTGTGTCTTTGTCAAGTTTCTTTCTACTTGTTCTATCCTTTTTTGAAAGTGGTGTGTCAAAATCTCCCACTATTATACATTTCTCTATTTGTTTCTTCAATTCTATTAGAGTTTGCTTTATATATTTGGGGGCTCTTTCTTTCTTTTTTTTTAATTTAAGGTTTTTATTTGGATTGAGTGAAAGTTTATAGGGCACATCATCAGTTTCACATTCAACAATTCATATAACTTGTTTCATTACATTGATTATAATCCCCTCCATATATCATCAGTTAAAAGTATTTCTCTCTATTCACTTTAGCTTTTTTAAAAAAAAACAAACAAACAAAAAACCCCCTCAGGCATATATAATAATTTACATCTCCA
>NW_006408618.1:8936326-8938512 GCF_000296735.1 Chrysochloris asiatica
AGTCTGCTTGTCCTTTCTAGTGGGAATGTCTCACCTCACAAGGTTGTGGATGGGACTCAGGATTCCACCTAAGGTCCTATACCCTGTAAAAGCTTTGAATGAGGCCTATTTCACTGGGCTTGGGGGCTCTATCAATGGAAGCATAGAGATTATAATTATGCCATCTTGTTCAATTGACCCTTTAATCATGAGATCATTTTTTATATCTTAAGCTAGTTTTCCCATCCTTTAACTTTTAATCTGTTTTTGTCTTTGTGTGTATGGTGCGTCTCTTGCAGACAGCATATTGAAGAATCTTGTTTTCTTATCCATTTTGCCACTCTCTGTGTCTTGACTGATGCATTTACTCCATTGAAATTCTGTGTAATTATCGATATGTATGAAATCATTGCTGACATTATGTTGTTGGGGTTTTTTTTGTGTGTGGTGCTGTTGGTTTCTTTGTTCTTCATACATTTTTGTGCTGTTTTTTGTCAGTTTCTTCATCGCTTTAATGCTTCCATGTTTTTCTTAGTATGTTGTGAAGTATTAATTTTCATTGAGGTTAACCTATATTCTGTTAACTTTGTGCTCCATTTAAAATTATCTATTTTATCCTGCAATCTACCTGACCTCCTCATCACCAGGATCTCTGTTCCTATATTTTTCCCATCGTTCACGTTTAATTGTTTTGATTGTAGACTAACCTTTCAGATTCTCTGAATTTGTTCTTGTAGTTTTGTTTTGTTCTGGACTCTTCTGTCGACTGAGTCCAGGTGGTGTTACCACATCTGTCAAGCTCTGGTTGTTGTCTGTTCTTGTTGGTTTTCAGCCCAAAGAACTCCATTTAGGATGTTTTGAAGCACTGGGATAGCTTTGACAAAACCCCTTAGCTTCTGCTTATCCTGAAATGTTTTGATTGCACCATCATGTTTGATTGACAGCTTTTCTGGGTGGACCATTCTTGTTTGGCAGTTTTTTGCTTACAGGATTTTATATGTCTCCCCATTTTTCTGCTGAGAGAGCAGAGCTTAATCTGATTTGCTTGCTTTTGTATGTAACACCTCTTTTCCCTAGCTGCTTTCAGGATTCTCTCCTTGTCTTTGATTTTGGAGAGCTGGATTATATGTCTGGGTGATTTTCTTTTGGGGTCTGTGCTTCCTGGGGTTTGTTCAGTTTCTTGAATGCTTATCTTCTCATCTTTCAGGATGTCAGGGATATTTTTTTTTCCAGAAGCTCTTCAACTATCTCCTCTGTGGTTTTCTGAGATCCCTCCTCTACCAGGACTCAAATAACTGTCAGATTATTCTTCTTCATGTTGTCCCACATGAATCTTAGACTTTCTTCAGATGTTTGTATTCTTTTTTCTGGTTCCTTTTCTATTTTATCAGTATTTAGAGATTTGTCTTCAAGTTCACTGGCTCTGGCTTCTTTTGCCCTTTCAGTACATTGTCCATTTCTGATATTTTATTATTAACCATTTGGACTTCCTTTTGCAGGTTTTCAATTTGTTTCCAATGCTATGTCTATCTTAGTTGACTTTCCTGTATCACTTTCCTGACATCTTCCTAATTTTTTTCAATCCCTCTGTGGAGCATTTGGATACACTTCAATATTATTCTCCTGAATTCTTTTTTGGGAAGTTCCAAAGCCTGCCCTATTCCCAATGGAAATTCTAGGGCTAACTCTAGCTCATTTGATTCAGGTACTCTATCTTTTTTTCTGAACGTGAGCTGAGATCTTCAATTGTTTGGGGGCATTTAAAATAATTAGATGTATTTTCAGTAATTAGATGAATGTATGTTGCTGTATTATTAAGCTTTCTGAGCGCCTCCTGAGAGATGTAATCAGAAGATAGGGTTCACTTTTTACTTCTCTTATTACTCAACTGAGAGTAATTTTAGCAAGTGTTGTCTATCTATGTAGTATATAGCATCTGGTATTGGTTCTTGCCAGGATGGTGGGATTTTATAGGGTAAGACTGTAACCTGGCTATATGGTTGCAATTGCTGTCTCTTCTTGGCTAGCATAGTGAGAGAAAGAGCCCACCCCAAGGTAAAAGGGGGACATCCCCCCAAAAAAACAAAAAAAACCCCACCATGTAGCAAAATAGTGCAAGTGTTTCTCCTAGTGAGAAACAGCTCAGACCTAACCAGTGCTGTTTTAAGCTGCTGCTGTTGACTCCTCCCCTTTCTTCATTTATGGGC
>NW_006408618.1:8939392-8940782 GCF_000296735.1 Chrysochloris asiatica
CGTGGAGTCAGTTCTGACTCATAGCGACCTGTAGAGTAGCGACCCTGTACAGGGTTTCCGAGGCTGTAAATCTTTACGGGAGAAGAAAACCTCATCTTTCTCCCATGGAATAGCTGGTAGTTTCGAACTGCTGACCTTGAGGCTTGCAGCCTGGTTTGTAACCACTACGCTACCAGAGCTCCTTTGGAAATCCTATACAGGGTCGCAATGAGTCAGAACTGACTCAACGGTACTTACAACAAAAATAACATGTTAGTTCTTGGCACAAGAGTGAACCAGACATACAGCCCCTATCTGCAAGGATTCACAGATTCAGCAAGGAACTGTGAGCCATACTTAATTACAGTTGTGACCAGAACAAGACACCCAGGATACAATTATAACAATAGATATGACCTGGTTTGGAAACTTCCTGAGGAAGTGATTTTTAAACTGGGACCTAAAGCAAACTAGGGAAGCAAATAAAGAATTCTTGTGTTTTGAACCCAACAGCTGTTCTATTGAGAGAAAAATGTAGTAGTTGCTTCCTTAAAGAGTGCAGCCTAGGAAGTCCTAAGGGATGATCTTTCTATGTCCTACATGACCACTATGATTTAGAATCAACTAAACAGTTGTTTTTTTGTTTTGTTTTGTTATATTTGGGAGCCAAACTAACAATAGCTGACCTCTCTTGGTGTGGCACTGTGGGATAATGCACTAGACTGCAAAGTTGGTTTGAACCATAAGGTCGGTGGTTCAAGTTCACCAATCACTCCTTGGAAATGCTACACAGGATCACTATGGATTGGAACCGACTTCACGGCACTTAACAACAAAGCAACGGTCACACTGTTAGCTCTATGATGTAAGTCAACTTCTTTGCCTACGTGGTGAAAGGGTTAATTTCATTGAATTCTTGGAATTCCCGTGAGTATTAAATAAGTGCAGTGTATGTAAAATACTTAACACATAATAACTGCTCAATTAAGTATTCCCTTTGGCCCATTTTTTCATGTTCCAGAACAATTTTTCCTCTATGACTTTGAGTTTACTGTTAAGATGTATAAGCCATCAGTGTCATTAATTCCCACTGGCATTGATATATCTTTAATTTATGTGCTGTTATCCCTCAGAGACAGTGTGATCTGAAAAGTATCATCTTTCTTTTTACTAGGCCAAGGACTTCCAATTGCAGTTAGGTGCTAGACATGGTCTATTTTATCATCTCAAGCTATTTCCTGAGATTTACACATTTAAAACCATTTGCACTGACTTAGAAATCAGAGGAATGCATATTATTTGGGGTCCATCCACTATTCCATGTTGTGTTATTGTTGTTAGGTGTCACTGACTCATAGAAACCTTATGGATAACAGACCAAGCACTGCCCAGTCCTGCCATCCTCACAATT
>NW_006408618.1:8941387-8942681 GCF_000296735.1 Chrysochloris asiatica
TTCCAATCCTGATGCTGTATTCTTCTTCATAAAATCCAGCTTTTCTCATTATTTACTCAGCATACAGATTAAATAAGAATGGTAAAAGGATACATGCTCTACACACTTTTCTGATTTTAAACCATTCTGTATCCCCTTGTTCTGTTCAAATGACTACCTCATGAGCGCAATTATGCCTTCTGGATTTCCTATTCTTCCCAATATTATCTGTACTCTGCTATGATCCACACAGTCAAACTCCAATAAAGCACAACTAAAAATCTTTTGGGTATTCTCTACTTTCAGTCAAGATACATCTGATGTCAGCAAAGATATATCTCAATACACATCTCTTCTAAATCTGGTTTGAATTTCTTGCAGCTCCCTGTTGATGTACTGCTGTAACTATTCTCTAATTATCCTAAGCAAAATTTTACTTACATGTGCATTAATGATATTGTTCCTTGAGTCACCTTGTTTGGAATGGGCACAACTATGAATCTTTACCAATCAGTTCATCAGGTAGCTGTCTTTCAAAATTCCAAGCATAGACAAGCGAGCACCTCCAGTGCCGTACCAGTTTTTTTAAACATTTCAATTTGTGTTCTGTCAATTCCTGGAGTCTTGTTTTTGCCAGCACTTTCAGTGTAGAATAGAGTTCTAGCTTTTTTTTTTTTTTCTTCAACATTTTATTGTGAATTGAGTAAAGATTTACAGACAAGATCATCAGTTTTACATACAAATCATACACTGTTTCATCTCAATGACTGTAACCCCTCCATGCAACATGTTATATCTCACTTCCTCCCTGTGGTGTCTATTTCTGTTCCACTCACCTCAGAAGATTCTGGATGGGGTTCCCCCTATGGTCTTATGTAATGCAGAGGCTCCATCAGAAGCCTCCTTCTCTGGGTACATTGTAGCCCCATTTTAGGTATTCCAATCAGTTATAGGCAGAAAACGGACTTACAAGCTTTCTATGGTGATATTTCTGGCTATTCCTTTTTCTCCCTGTCAAGTGTCTATTTTATAATGGCATGCCAAGGAAACCAAGATTCTAAAGACAGTCAAGCTTCTTAACGTTGTTTCCCCACTTTTGCCCTTTCCAACCATACCTCAATCCCTGTATCCCAGAGCCTAGTTGTTCCAAGGTTGTACATACATCATTATTTACCTCTGTCACACTTAGTCCATGTAAACCTACTTAACTGTTCTCCCATCTGTCTTGTTCTTCCATTTCCCTCCCCATTCTTGTGTAATGCCACCTTCCCCAGCACCCAAACTATCCTGTGTCTATTCTCTACCTTGTGCTCCA